>NC_134098.1:94610311-94755677 GCF_000715075.1 Nicotiana tabacum | reverse complement strand
AACCAAGTTTTCCTAGACTTAGTCTCTCTTTCTCAAGTAGAGACTAAGTCAATTAGGCATGAATCAATATTTGCAACCATTAATTCTTGAATTCAAGCAAGAACTAGGCTAAATATCACTAACCCAATCACAAACAAGTCCTAAATTAAACACCCATTAAGTACCCACACTAGGGTTGGGCCACAACCCTACCTAGAAATTTAGATACTAAAGAAAAATGAAGAAATACAAGAAGAAATTAAGATAGAATGCATAATAATTGATTAGGGAAAGAAAATCTAATGTTTAGAAGCTAATCTAGTACAATATTACTCAAAACAGTAAAGAAAAGCGGCCCAAGTGCTCTCCCAAAACAAAACTTACCCTAAAAATGACAAAAAGCTCTATGTATACTAAGCCGAAATTATCTGACAAATATGCCCCTGTGGAGGTTGTGCGGTCCGCACAACGAGACTTGGCTTGACAGGTTCCAATTTTTCAGCCGCACAATTCTGGATTGCGGTCGCACTCTTGCTTCTGTGGCCGCACAATTATAGTATTGTCCGCACTCCTTGATCTTAGGCTCTAGCTGTGTGAGACTTCTGCGGACCGCATGAAAATGAGTGCGGTCGTGCTCTTGATTATGTGGCCGCATAAAATTGGTGCGCTCCGCATTTCTTCTTTAACTTGAAATCCCATCTCTCTGATCTTTGTCTTATGCGGCCGCACCAAAATTGTGTGGTACGCACTTTACATGTCATTTCTTGTTAGAGGTTTTCTTCATTATCTGAGGTCGTACTCAATATTGTGCGGTCCGCACAGTGCCCTTTTAGCCTTGTTTTTGTCCTTCTCCAATATTACTCCTTCTTGAGTTGATTTTCATTTCTTTAGCTCATATTCTAACACTCTTGTAAGAAAGCATATTTTGTTAGATTTCGGGAATAACTTTAAGCAATTTTGAGCTAAAACGCAAGTAAAAGAGTGCAAATAAGCAGTCAAAATCCCTACTTATCACCCGCCTGCTCTGCATCAAACCGACATCTATCTATACCCTTCCATAGTCATGACTACTACGCAATCACTTAATCTTCTTGATTCTGAACTCGTCAACAAGACATCAGAATCTACTTCACTCCACAACTAAATAAAATGAGAGATCCCTCAACACACCCATAACTCGAGACCATACGCCAAATCAAGATAGAAATCAAATACCCCATAGTCCTTGCTACATCTCAAGTAAAATCTTCTCATCACACTCGAACAATCTGAACGCATCTCGCAGTGACATCATACTCACAACATAGTCATTCTACCGCTCATTCAACCACAAATTCCACTCATAGGAACACTACCGGACGTATAAGTCCAAAAGCACGTGCTCACAAAATCAAAATCTCCGTGCTCAAACCACCGTCAAAACCCGGCCTCAAGTCCTCTAGACTGGCCCATCATCAGCATGCCAAAATCACATCTCGTACCTCAACCATGGAATCACAAGCTGTCAGCGCACAGCCGATACCGAGCGCTCACATGCGCATACGAATGCGTGGAAGTAATTCAAAGAAATTTATTTGCAGATAAGGATTCCATATTGAATTTAATTCCAAGAAAATTATCAAATCAACAACACATGGAATTCACATAAAAGTCGAAGTGACAATAACACCAAATTATCATATAAAATACGAATTCGATAAACAAAAAATGGGGCATAACAATTCAAGGATTTACTAAGTTCCAACAATTTTCCAATTTAATACATAAGGGCGTCTACGAATTTTAATCGATATAATTTTTACATATAAACCAAGTACGTACTCATCACCTTGCGTACACGGCTTTTCAATCACACAATTTACACATAAAACTCAATGCCTAAGGGGTAATTTCCCCCACTCAAGGTTAGGCAAGATACTTACCTTTTTGAAGTTATGCCGATATTCCAAAATAGCTATCTTTCTTGAATTAATCCTTCGGACAGCTCAAATCTATTCAAATTTGTCACGACCAAAAATCCAACTAGTCGTGATGGCACCTAACCCAACCCGCTAGGTAAGCCAGTTAACAACTAACCAATTCTAATAACAATCAATAAAGCAAATAAGTAAAGAAATTATCTAAATCTAATACAATCCCCAAGAACTGGTAGTACAAATCATGAGCTTCTAAGAATAGAGTTTACAAAGCTGAAATGGAACAAATACATAGTCTATTTGAAAAGTACATAAACAGAGTTGTATAGATCTAAAGCTACCACGAACAAGAGGTAGCTACAACCGGGACGCAGGTACATCTTCAATCCACCTCCCATCAAATATAGCAGCATCAACAGTCGACATCTGCACGCAAGGTGCAGAAGTGTAGTATGAGTACAACCGACCCCATGTACTCAGTAAGTAACAAACCTACCCTTAAGTTGAAAGTAGTGACGAGCTAACACGAAGGTCAGGTCCAACACTAATATTCCACAACTCAACATAACAGCATAGTACAAGTAATAAAATAGGTATCTCAGAAATAAAATGCTCAGTTCGTTCATAGGTCCAGAAAATAGTCATGCTTTTCAAGTATCTTAGTGAAACCCAAATGTTTTACCGAAAATGCCAAAAAATACGAGTACGTTTGAAAATTGTAAGTTTTCCAAATATCCTTACCACAATAAGTAAAATGTTTCATTTCCTTTCCAGATAGCAAGTGTGAAATACCTCTCTATGCCCACATATCAATGTGTGTAAAAAGTCATGAATGAAGTGATACTGTACAGCATGAGAAAGAAAATGCATCTATATGCCTGTATGTCATATGTACATGCCAATGACATGTATCTCAGAGATGAATCATGTACTCACACTCTCAAAGTACTCAATCTCACTGTCTCGCATCCTCTCTCACTATGCTCAATGCTTCGCACACTCAATCACTCAGTGCTGTATAATACCTGCTATGGCGTGCAGCCTGATTCATATATATATAAAGTAGACTGCGCTCAATGGGATGTGTGCAGACTCCGGAGGGGATCCTACAGCCCAAGTGCTATAATCTGCACGGACAACTCACGTGCTACACGGACAACTCATGTGCCATAATATCAATATCTGGATCCGCACGGACAACTCACGTGCTATAGTATCAGTATATGGATCCGCACGGACAACTCAAGTGCTATAGTATCAATATGCTCACGACAGGACCCCGACCTAACTCACTCATCAATCTCTCCAGTCTCACTCACGGGCTCACAATGTCATGAAACTAGCCTGACAACAATGATATGATGTATCAATAAATAACAACTGAGACTGAGATATGATATAAATGCATGAATATGACTGAGTATGAAATATCAATGAAATCAGTGAGATGATAGTAAGAAACGACCACTATGGGTCCAAACAGTATCGGCATAATGCCTTAACATGATATCTAGGATGATTGACAGCTCAATTAATTTATCACACGGTGAAAATACGGATATCAACAAAATAGGACCACTATACAGTGCCATAGAAACAACAGAGTCCCAATTCACATGGTGCACGCCCACACGCCCGTCACCTAGCATGTGCGTCACCTCAATACCAATCACATAACACGTATTACGGGGTTTCATACCCTTAGCACTGAGATTAGAAGAGTTACTTACCTCGAACAAGCTAGTACAAAATATCGAGCAAGCCAAGTGATACTCTAAAGATGCCATCAAAACTAGCCAAAAGCAACTCAAATACATCAAATAGAGCCCAAGGAAACAATTCCAAATGATAAAGATCGATTCCTCACTCAAAACCCAAAACCCGCCAAAAATGACACCCGGGCTCACGCCTCGGAACCCGATAAAACACACAAAATCCGACAACCAATTCAATTACGACTCTAAATCGTTGTTCAAAACTCAAAAATTCATATTATGAAACTTTAGGCCTAAACCCCCCAATTTCCTTTTTAAAATTCATCAACCAAAAGCTAAAATTGAAGATAGATTCATGGAATACAAACAAAACCGAGTAGAGAACACTTACCCCAATTCATATGGTGAAAATTGCTCCAAAACTCGCCTCAATCCGAGCTTGAAAATGTAAAAATGAATCCAAAATCGCGAACCCTTGTATATAACATTCTTCCCAGCACATCCGCATTTGTGGAAAGTTCGTCGCACCCGCGACAACCACTTTTGCGGAAACACTTCACACCTGCGCTGCTCGGTTTCCTCACCATTTATGCTTCTGCAACTCCTTGCCCGCATCTGTGCCATCGCAGGTGTGGAAATCCCATCGCATCTATGACCTCTGCTGACCCCCTCCAACTCCGCACCTGCGCTCGAGTTGCCGGACCTGTGGCATCACATATGCACCCAAATCTCCGCTTTTATGGTCTTTCTCGCCCAACACTATTCTGGCATCTACGATGCCTTTGTCGCTTCTGCGGCCATCGCACCTGCGCAAACCAACCACATGTGCGATCATACCAGAACCAGCAGCCTTCAGCTTTGCATATGAAGTGAAAATGATCTGAACCTCGTCCAAAACTATTCCGGACCACTCGGGACCCCGTCCGAATATACCAACAAGTCCAATAACATAACATGGACATACTCGACGCCTCAAATCACGCATAACATCGAAACAGCGAATCATACCTCCAATCAAAATCTATTGACTTTGAACTTTCAAATTCAATAACTCGTGCCAAAACATAGCAAATCAATCCGGAATGACTTCAAATTTTGCACACAAGTCCCAAATAACATAGCGAAGCTATTCAAATTCCCGGAATCACAATCCGAATCCGATATCAAAAATTCCACTCCCGGTCAAAATTTCAACTTTCGCCATTTCAAGCCAAATTTCACTATGGACCTCCAAATCACAATCCGGACGCGCTCCTAAGTCCAAAATCACCCAACAGACCTACCAGAACTATCAAAATTCCAATCCGAAGTCAAATGCTAAAATGTCAAACTTGATCAACTCTTTCAAATTTAGAAACTCCAAAGTTTAGAATCATTCTTCCAAATCAATCCCGAATAACCTGAAAACCAAAACTGACGATTCACATAAGTCATAATACATCATACGGAGCTACTCACGCCCTAAACTACGGAGAGAAATGCAAATGCTCAAAACGACTCGTCGGGTCGTTATAAAATTAATTGTATAACTTCATTAAATTCAGCGGAACCAAATCCGGATAATATAACGTCGATTTAAAACTTTATTCTATAAAGTCAACCAAAGTCAATGCGGGACCCGCCTCTCGGAACCTGACAAAATTTTAACAAAATCCGAACACTCATTCTGATACGAGTTCAACTATACCAATTTTATCAAATTCCAATAACAACTCAACCTCTAAATCTTAATTTTTCGTTCTTGAAACGTTTTGCAAAAATCTTGATTTCTTCCGTTTAAATCCGAAATAAATGATGAATATAACCATGGATTTACGAAATATAATCACTTTTGGATATAAGACACTTAGCCCAGCTAAAGTCCTGAAGAATTCCTCCAAAATTGCCCCAAAACCGAGCTCCAAAAATCCAATCAAAAATGGGGAAATGACCATTTTTGGTCCTTAAATGTTTCTGTCCAGTTCGCTTCTGCGGACAGAAATGCCGCATCTGTGACCTCGCTTTTGCAAGCAAAAATTCGCATTTGCGATCCTCACTGGCAGTACAATTTTCACACATGCGGACAGAAGCATCGCATCTGCGATGTCCCTTCTGCGACGAAGGATCGCTTTTGCGAGAATCATGCCCAGCTTCTGTCTCAGTCCGCTTCTGCATCTTCAAGATATCGCACCTGTGATTGAGCAGGTGCGCAATACTCTCCGCATCTGCGACCTCCCTCCAGCTCTGCCCAGGTCGCTTCTACGATGATTTCCTCGCTTCTGCGACCAGAACATCGCAGAAGCGATGCACCAATAGTTCAGAAATTTCCAGCAGCTACCTTCAAGTCCAAATCGATCCATTAACCACCCGAAATCCACTCAAGGCCCTCGGGACCTTAACCAAATATACCAACATGTTCCAAAATACAATACGAACTTAGTTGAGTTTTCAAATCTTCCAACTTCTATATTTTACGCCGAAATGTATCAAATCAATCCGGAATGACTTCAAATTTTTCACACAAGTCATAAATGACGTAATAGAGTTGTTCCAATTTCCGGAATACTGTTCCAATTTCCGGAATCAAAATCCAACCTCGTTATCAATCAATCTACTTACGGTCGAATTCATGAATATTTCAAGAACTTCATTTTCCAACTTTTCGCCGAAATGTGCCGAATTATCCTACGGACATCCAAAGCCAAATTCGGATATACGCCTAAGTCCAAAATCACCATACGAAACTATTGACATCATCAAAATTCTATTCTGAAGCTGTTTGCTCAAAAGTCAACTCTCCGGTCAACTCTTTTCATTTTAGCTTATAAAATTAGAATTGTTCTTTCAGTTTAATTCTGAATCTTCCGAAAACCAAACTCGACTGCACACGCAAGTCATAATACATGTTACTAAGTTGCTCGGGACCTTATATCGCTGAACGGATGTAAATTCTTAAAATGACAAGTCGGGTCGTTACATTCTCCCTCTCTTAAACATACGTTCGCCTTCAAACGTGCCAAGAGTTATTTTGAGGATGTTAAATTATTGAGTGTACTATTACATACATGCTCGTGGGTGATTCTACGTCACCAAAATTTTAACATGGGTCCGACAACACCATCTCAGTTGAGATTATTTCTTTTATCCTCATTTATAATCTTTAAAGCCCATTTATTACACTCCAATTAATTTCAAAAGGCCTGATTTTCATATTAACATAATTTGTTAGTCTCAAACGGCTGTAGCAATTCATGCCTACACACACATCATATGTATGCCCAAACCACATCTCGAGTCATAATAGTTGCTCATAATTAATTCCAGCATCCCCAATTAATTCCATATTAACCAAAATCTAGTTTAGAATTTTTACAACACTGACAACAACACGCGAGGCATGAAGACCTCATAATTATTTACCCGAATTAGCAAGTCACATTTAGCACCGCCTGGGCACTCACCTCGCAGGCTAAAACTCAATATTTACATCACAATTATGGCTAAATATACACAGAAATACATAAAAGAATTATCAAATAAGCCTATCAGACATGACCCCCTATTAGTACTACAGTACAAATTAAATTTAACAAAGGGAGAATTTAAAATAAATGGATTTAATCACAAGGATCTTATCCTGATATAACTTCCACTGCGGCACGTAGCCCAGGTTAAGCATATCAAATCACATTAAACCGCGAGGATCCCATCCTTAACTTTGAATCACAAGTACTTTGCACATTGTGCCACTGAGATTTTTCATTTTTTTAAATATATCCCGTGAAACAATTTCACAACACATAATGAACCCCCATACCGGTAGGGCATATAATTCATAAAATTGTAATCAATTATCCCCAAATTATATCAAAACCCACTGTAGTGAGTAATAAAAAAGTCACCTTTTGGACTCATAGTCTACAATAATGTACAAAACAAAAATGATAGATACGGGCTAACACCATCTAGTCTGCCAACAGGGATAAATACGGGAGTGAAGTACAAATTCACAAATCCACCATATAAGGAGCATGATAGGATTTCCCACCTCGATAATTGGAATCTAATCAAAATAAGAATAGTTCTCCTTTTATTATAAATTAATTCATGACTGTAACGACACTATCTGGTGTATCGGCCTCAACCAATTCATAGCAATTATATCAACGGGCCGGGCCTCCACCTCTAGGACGCCCTCTACCCGCCCGCCCTCCACCCCGAACACGTTCTAATATCTTGGAAATTTCTACCACTAGACTAAATGATGTATCAGCCTGTAGCTCCTGAGTCGTACAAAATTTTACGATCATAATTGAGTCCTTTAATGAATTCATGGACTCGCTCTCTAGCTGTAGGAACCAAAGTAGGAGTATGACGGGCCAACTTACCGAACCTCTTAAATCTCTCAAGTCTCTTTTGTTCTTCTTTTGATAGCCTCCGGCCTGAACTCAGGCGGAACCTGGAATAACAGGCTGTACCGGTACTATACCCAAAACCTGACCAATATGAACATGCTGCTCTGGAGTACGGGTGGTAGGAGTCTGAACTCCTCCCCCAATCTGTAAAATATTGGGCGAAACGGAGATCAATCTTGCCTGAGTCAATATACGAAACATAATCAGGAACTGTGCTAAAGTCTCCTGAACTCCGGGGTCAACAACAGGTGTCTCTGGTACTTGTCCCCCAACCGGAGCTACTGGCGGCTCCTCAACTGCTACTCTGACAAGTGCTTTAACTGCGGCACGTGCCCTTACTTAGCCTCTACTTCGGCCCCGGCCTCGTGGGTGTCTGCTCAGCTTACACGGTAGTGCGTCTCCTCACCATCCGTGAGAGAATAGAGATACAAAGGCTCAAACTCCAAAATCAAAAAATTCTGCATGACAGGAATGAAAGAAGTTGAAATTTCCTAAAAGTCCTGTAACCTCTCGAAGATAAGTACAGACTTCTCCGTACCGATCCGCAAGACTATACTAAACTCGTTTGTGACTCGTAAAACATATGATCCTAGAGCTCTGATACCAACTTTCCACGTGTTAGGAAATTTGAGCTGAGACACATATTAAAGATCATGATTGGGTTACGTGCCAATATTTTGGGACCCACAGGGTCGTGTTGTTGTTGAATTTATATGTTTTAAAAAGGTATATTTCATACCCAGTCATGTTCATCCATTGTGAGTATAATTATGGGATCGGGGCTGCCCTCCTGCAGCAGGCCATATTGGCTTTAAATATATTATTACTATAAGGAACGGGGCTGCCCGCCTACAGCAGGCCTTATAGGCTTTATTATTATACGTATCGGGATGGACCGCCTGCAGTAGGCCATAATTGCTTTATATCATGCTTGGGCTGAAGGAGCCCCTCCAGAGTTTGTGCACACCCCTAGTGAGCGTAGATGATTCTATATTCGGGATGGACTTCCCAGGGCATGGACTTGCCTTACTTATTTATATTGTGATAAATTTTCCCTGGACGAACGATCTTGTCCATATCATTTACATTTGGGGATAAATTACCCTAGGATTGGATTGACCTTATACGATACTGAGTGGCTGACTGTTAGTCGATGTGTGTATATATATACGGGATGGAATATCCCTGGGATGGATTGGCCATAAACAGTATCGAGCGACCGAATGATTATTGATCAGTAGTACATGTGTTCTTTCCACTAAGATGTCACATTCCTCATATCATGCAACATTGATCTATTTTGCTAGTACTGAGTTTAACTGTTGAACTTGAAAGCGTGTCTACATTTTTGTACCATTATTTATGTACTGGACTGTACCTGCGGAGCCCATCAATATTTTCAGTGCAGAGGTTAGTCTTGTTACTTATTGAGTTGGTTGTACTCATACTACACTCTGCACCTCGTGTGCAGATCCAGGTGCTTTCGAACACGTCGACTATTAGATCTTAGAGTGAAATCCGTTGGAGACTATCAAGGTAGCTTCCTGGCATCCGCTGACCTTGACTCTCTCTTTCAATTAGTTATTTTACTGTTCTGTACTGTCAGATAGTGTATTTTATCAGTCAGACTTTGTATTTATATTTGATGCTCTTGTACTTAGTGACACCGGATTTTGGGAGTGTTTATATCTATATTTGTGAGATTTCTTCCGCTGAATTTAAATATTATGTTTTCAAACTTAAAATATATGGTATTTTATTTAGATTGTCAGCTTGCCTAGTATTGAGATAGGCGTCATCACGACAGGTGTGATTTTGGGTCGTGACAAGTTGGTATCAGAGCCTAGGTTACATTGGTACAGTCTTGCGGATCGGTACAGAGATGTCTGTACTTATCTTCGAGAGGCTACCAAACCCTTATGAAAAATTTCACTTTCTGGTATTCTATCGTGCGGAATTAATTCAGCTTGAAACCTAACTCTTTAAATTTCTTCCACGTATTGGTGTGCGTATGTGAGCGCTCACTATCAGAAGTGCATTGCTGGCTTGTGATTCCATGAACGAGGTTCGAGATGTGTATTCTGTGTTTTGGTGATGGACTAGTCTAGAGGACTTGAGGCAAGGTTTAGACCGCAGCTTAGACTCGGCAGTTTCGGTTGTGAGAACTTGTACATTTGGACTCATATGTCCGGTAATGTTCTTACGAGATGAATATGTGGCTCGATGAATGGTTAAATGGTTATATGATATGTATGATGTGATTGCGGGATGTGTTAAGATGGTTTGAATATGACGAGAAGTGTTTTCCTTTTGATAAAAAAAGATGCTTGGTGTCTGTCTTGACTTGACGTATAGTCTCGAGTATGAATGTGTTGAAGGATCTTTCACGTTGTTAAATTGTGGGACAAATTAAATTCTCATGTCTTGTTAATGATTTTGGACTCAGAAAGATTAAGTGATTGTATAGTAATTGTGGTTACGAAAGGGTATATCAAGATGCCAATTTGAGGCTAAGCAGGTGGGTAATCTTTTGCGAAGTAGTTTACGTAGGTGTGTTCCTTGTAATATTGAGTGGAGAGTTTCTTTTCTACCAGCGGAGTGTATGTGTTAAGATTTCAAGTTGAATCTGGTTGAGAAAGTTGAATTGACTGTCACGAGAATGAAGGCGAGCTTAACATATGATTGAGGTATTTTATGGTTTGTGTTACCCGAGCTTGTAAATAATTTTTGTTGAACTGACTGCAGTATTATGGTAGTAATAGAGTATGGATATTGTGAGTTATAGAATGTTTTGTTCTATGGCCTTGAGCCAAGTGGGGGAGCCTGCTATTGATGATTTGATTTCATGGTTATGTGTTGTACTGGTTTCGATTTGAGGCATACATGTGAATAGGTTATGACTTGTAGAGATTGAGATCGAGGATGACTCGAGTAAAGAAATTCCTGAATACAGGTTATATTTCACTTGATGAGTATATGAAAATCATGGAATGATTAAGTTGTTATTTGAAGGATGTAGTGCGCATGAAGTATGAATTTGATTGGTAGTATTAAGGCAGGGTTACTTCTTTGGGTGATGCTGTGTTAATGGGGCACATGCCTTTTGCCCCGTTTGGGCGGTGCAATTTGGATTTGAGCAAAGTGGGTGACTCTCGAGAGGGTTCTAATGGATTCAAAATGTATATGTGGAAATTGAAAATTTTTCGGATTCGTATATCGCTATATAATCAGTTACTTGCATTGGATGGTGTCAGGAATTACGGTAATTATGTATCACTATGGATTCTACATTTTAATATATGAAAGGAAGGAGAAACCATTTTAAATTCACATAAGGTCCTTCAGAGTGGGTGTCTTGGTTGTGATACTTTGTGATTCTTAAGAAGAATACAATGGCTTATGGGCCTTAGGGCGGTGCGGTTTTATGTTAGGATGTGGTCTAGCGAGCTATGGGTAAGATCGTGGAGTTCTGACAAGGAGAAGTATCAACTTGAGGGTAATTCAGAAGAAACTCGAAGTAAATAAGACAACTGGGTAGTAGGCTAGACCAGTATGGTAATGGCATGCTCGGTTCTTTTAGGTAATTATGATGTGGAGACTTTATAGATGTTTTGGTGGCAATATTCTTGGGCTTGGTGACCTACGTGGCTTGGTCGAGTTAGAGGAATTCAGTTCTGATAGTATGGCTACATGCAAATGGATTCAAAGTGTTCTTGATGGTTTCTACCATGGTTCGAACAAAATATTTTCTACCGGTGTGGGGGGGACATGTTGTGTATCGTGATTTCCTCCTGGATGAGAGCAAATGGAAGGTTTCTAACTAACCGAGTATGTAATTTGTTGGTGACTCAAAGTCAATGATGAGATTCTCGTGCTTTTCTTATAATTGCATAATAGATGCGGTGTGTTGTGCGGGATTAAAATTTACATATAAAAGGTGGCGGTTCAGTCTTGAAGGGAAGGTCCCGAATTTTGGACAACATGGTCAGTTTCAGATATTTAGATGAATGTTATAACTGCTTGGTAATTCCTGAGAAGAGTGCGCATGTCAGAAGGCGCTTTGTGTTTTGACTTACGGATGTTCATCGGTATTGCGGTACTCACCTAGTTGATAGACTGCTGATATTCAAATTATTGCTATGTGGCACAGAAGAATTATGGAAATATTCCTAGTGGGATGATCATGCATAAAGGATGTGATAGTCATTCGAGTGCTGGAGTTGTGATCAGTTACGATGGTTCATGTGTTCTATGAATTTGGGGGACTGGGAGTTCTAAGAAGCAAATTGTTTTAGGGTTGCGGCTTGTTTGAGGTGAGTATTTTATTTAAAAATAGTGGAGGCACTAATTGCATTAATTATTTGTGATAGCTGCGTGCTACGAGTACGTACATATGTGAGGTTTGAGCCATATGCGGGCATCAGGGCAAGTATTCGTACTCGAAAGAATGCTTAGGCAAAGATATGCCTAAAGTTGACTGTTAAGCGTAAAGTTATAACGTTTCTCGTATTCGTACCTTTGTCGAGAACTATCTGGGCTACGCTTGATGTTACAAAGAGGCTAATTTCATGAATAAATTCGGTAGTTACTATTTCTAAATTAACTTGCCGATTTGAGCGGTAATAGATCACTTTGCACCTGCCTACTCTATGGAATGTTATTTATACCAGTCCAGGAGCATGAGAATCTTAATTCATTTACCATATACATTGTGTACTTATTTGATTACTCCGGTATGGTATGCTTGGACTGGAGGCCTGTGATCATGCCGGGCGGATTATATTATTGGCACGTGAGTTATCCGTGCGGATCCATATACCGATATTATTGGCACGTGTGTTGTCTGTACGGGCCCAGATATTGATACTATAGCACATGAGTTGTCCATGCGAGTGATGTTAATGTGAGCTCTAGAAGAGCTGGTTACTGTTATTAAATTCGTGTGTCTTGGTTCTACTATATATAATGAGCTTATAGCATTGCAGTTGTGATGGTTCTAGTTGAACCTACAAAAACGGTTCTCTTCTTTGAGAAAATTTGCATTTTAGGTACACGGATTGCGCAATTTGTTCCTTGAGTTATATTGGTGTGGCATGTCTGTGGAATAGGTGTGTTTAATTGTATAAGGTCATTAGACCTAGGATAAGTACTATCAGGTTTGATTACGGTATATTTGGGAGGATAATTGTAACGACCCGACTGGTCGTTTTGAGAATTATAACCTCGTTCCCCCATTTACTGCTCAATTTATGCTTTATAGTGGTTTTATAACTTACCGGGTTAGTTGGTTTGGGTCTGGAAGGATTTCGGGGTGAAATGAGGCTCTTAGTGTCATAATTTAAAACTTAAGATGGAAAAGTTAACTATTGACTTATGTGTAAACGACCTCGGATTTGAATTATGATGATTCCAATAGCTCCGTATGGCGATTTTGGACGTAGGAGCGCATCCGAAAAATTATTTGGAGGTCCGTAGAGGAATTAGGCTTGAAATGGAGTAAGTTGAATTTTTTGGAAGTTTGACCGGGGGTTGACTTTTTGATATCGGGGTCGGAACCCGATTCTGGAAATTGGAATACCTCTGTTATGTCATTTATAACTTGTGTGCAAAATTTGAGGTCAATCGGACGTGATTTGATAGGGTCCGGCGACATTTGTAGAAATTGGAAGTTTCAACGTTCATTATGCTTGAATTGTGGTATGATTTGTGGTTTTAGCATTGTTGAATGTGATATGAGGTTTCGACTATGTTTGTATCATGTTTTAGGACTTGTTGGTGTATTTGGTTAAGGTCTCTGGGGCCTCGGGTGAGTTTCAGATGCTTAAAGGATCGAAATTTGGACTTGGTAAACTGCTGAAAATGCTGGTTTTCCGTCACTGGTTTCCTTCTATGGGATCGCGTGAGAAGGTCCGCAATCACATAGGCTTGTTTGGAAATAGGTGAGATTTGCTCTACACAATCGCGTGAAGGCACCCGCGATCGCGTAGGCTTGTTGAGGCAGTGTTGATTTTTGTTATTCACGATTGCATGAGGTCAACCACGATCGCGTAGATTTGGCCAGGCGGTGCATCGCGAACACATGGGCTAGGTCGCGTTCGCGAAGAGGAATGGAGGGAGGAGATGGGCCACACACTTAATGCTTTGCGATCGCGTGAGAAGGTTTGCGATCGCATAGGCGTGCAAAGATTGTGCTTCGCGGTCGCGTGGAATTTTTCACGATCGCTTAGAGTTTTTTTTGGGCAATGAAAATTTGTGCTTCGCGATCGCGTGAGTTGGTTCGCGATCGCATAGAAGACATCACTAGGCATAGAGTTTATGTTCTGAAAATGGGAAAGCAACGGGTTAAGTGTTTGTAACTCAATATTGGTTAAATTATCCGAATCCATGGTTGTTTTTGACATTTAATTAGTGAATTAAATGGGAAGATTTAGAAAACCCTCTTGATTTAATTTTAAGATTTGAGGGTCGAGTTGATGTCGGGTTTTAGTAAAATTGGTATAGGTAGACTCGTGGTCGAATGGGCTTCCAGATTTTGTATGTTTTGTCAGGTTCCGAGATGTGGCCATGGGCGATTTTTGAGCTAAATTTTGAATTTTGTTGGGAAATTTGTATTTTCTTATGGAATTAATTCCAATAAGTTTTATTGACTGAATCGAGTTATTTGTGACTAGATACAAGGCTTTCAGAGACCAATTCTCGAGGCAAGGGCATAGCAGAGTAAGATATTACACGGGTTGAGGTAAGTAACATTTCTAAACTTTGTTCTGAGGGTATGAATCCCCGAAATTGGTATTATATAAATTGTTTGGAGGTGACACACATGATAAATTGTTTCTCATAAATCATGTTATTATCTGAACATGTTCCACGTGTTAGAGAAATTGAGCTGAGGCTCCTATTAAATATCATGTTTAGGCTACGTGCCAATATTTTGTGACCCATGTGGTCGTGTTGCTGTTGAATTAATTGTTTCAAAAATATACAATTCACACTCAGTCATATCCATCCATTGTGAAGATATTACTGGGATCGAGCTGCGTGCCGCACCAAGCCATATTAGCTTTATACATTATTTGTATATGGATCGGGGCTGCCCGTCTGCAGCAGGCCTTATAGGCTTTATTATTATATGGATCGGGGTTTTCCGGCTGCAGCAGGCCGTATAGGCTTTACTATTATTTGGATCGGGGCTGCCCGCCTGCAGCAAGCCTTATAGGATTTACTATTTTTTTAATCGGGGCTGCCCGCCTGCAGTAGGCCATATAGGCTTTATTATTATACGGATTGGGACTGTCAGTCTGCAGTAGGCCATATATGCTTTATATCATGCTTGGGCTGAAGGAGCCCCTCCGGAGTCTGTACACACCCCAGTGAGCGTAGATGATTATATATATTCGGGATGGACTTCCTAGGGCATGGACTTTCCTGACTTATTTTTATGTTGTGATGAATTCTCCCTGGACATGGATCTTGTCCGTATCATTTACATTGGGGATAAAATACCCGAGGGCTGGATTGGCCTTATATGGTACTAAGTGACTGACTATCAGTCGATATGTATATATATATAAGGGACAGAATATCCCTAGGATGGATTGGCCATAAACAGTATCGAGTGACCGAATAATTTGTGACCAGTATTTACATTAGGCCTTTCTACTGAGATGTCATATCCCTCATATCATGCAGTATTGATCCATTTCACTTGTACTGAGTTTAACTGTTGAACTTGAAATCATGCCTATATTTTTATACCATTATTTATACTGGATTGTACCTACGGAGCTTGTCAATACTTTCAGCCCAGAGGTTAGTCTTGTTACTTATTGAGTTAATTGTACTCATACTACACTCTGCACCTCGTGTGTAGATCCAGGTGCTTCCGGATACGATGGCTGCTAGATTTTGGAATTATTTATGTTGGAGACTATCAAGGGAGTTGCTTGACGTCCGCAGACTTGATTCCCTTCCTGTTTAATTTTTTTATCAGTCAGACTTTGCATTCATTTAGATGCTTATGTACTCAGTGACACCGGGTGTTGGGAGTGTTTATATTTGTGTTTGTGAGGTTTTCTTCCGCTGAATTTAATAATTATGTTTTTAAATTTAAAAGATATGGTGGTTTATTGAGATTGTCGGCTTGCCTAGTATTGAGATAGGCGTATTACATAGGTCTCACGAGTCATGAGAAGGTTTAGTAGAGTGTTGCGGATCGGTACAGAGACGTCTGTACTTATCTTTGAGAGGTTTCTGAACCCTTAGGAAAATTTCACTATTCTTGTATTCTATCGTGCACAATTGATTTAGCTTGAAACATAACTCTTTGAATTCCTTTCATGCATTCGTGTGCGCATGCGAGCGCTCAGTATCAGTTGTGTATCACTGACTTGTGATTCCGTGAACGAGGTTCAAGATGAGCATTCTGTGTTTTGTTGATGAGCCAGTCTGGAGGACTTGAGGCCGGAGTTAGACTGCAGTTTAAGCTCAGTAGTTTTGGTTGTGAGAACCTGTATAATTGGACTTATGCGTTCGGTAGTATTCTTATGAGTGGAATATGTGGCTCGATGTGCGGTTGAATGACTATATGATAATATGATGTGAATGTGGGATGTGTTCATATGGGTTAAATGAGACAAATAAATTTTACTTTGAGTTGTGAGTGCGTTGAGGGATCTGTCATGCTGTTAATTATGGAGCGAAGTAGATTTTTATTTCGTGTTGATGAGTTCAAACTGAGAAATATTAAGTGATTCCGTGGTAATTGTGGCTGCGAAAGGGTATAGCAATATGCCAATTTAAGGCTAAGCATGTGGGCTATCTCCTGCGGAGTAATCTACATAGGTGTGCTCCTTATAATGTTTAGTGGAGAGTTTCTTTTCTACCAGCTAGGCGTATGTGTTGAGATTTGAATTTGAATCATGTTGAGAAAGTTGACTTGACTGTCACGAGAATAAATGAGAACTTAGCAGATTATTGAGGTTTTTATGGTGAGTGTTGCATAAGCTTGAGAAGAATTTTTGTTGAACTGACTGCAGTATATGGCAGTAATAAAGTATGGGTATTGTGAGTTATCGAGTGTTTTTTTCTATGGCTTTGAGCTGAGTGTGGGAGTCTGCTATTGACAATTCAATTTCATGTTAAATTTTAATTTTGGTTTGAGGCATACTTGTGGGTTAGTTATGACTTGCAGAGGTGGAGATCGAGGATGACTCGGGTAAGTAAATTCCTTGATACGGGTTACATTGCACTTTATGAAAATATGAAAATTATGGAATGATTAAGTTGTTATTTTGAAGATGCAGTGCGCATGAAGTATGAATTTGATTGGTTGTGTTAATGCAGGGTTACTTCTTTGAGTGTTAATTGTGCTAAAGGAGCACATGTCTTTCGACCCGTTTGGGGCGCAGCAAATTAGATTTGAGAAGAGTGGATGACTCTCCAGAGGGTTCTAAGGGATTCAAAATGTATATATGGCAATTGAAATTCTTTCGAATTTGTATATCACTAGAATCGGTTACTTACATTGGATGGTATCGGGACGTGCGGTAATTCTATTTGACTATGGATTCTACATTTCCGTATAAGAAAGGAAAGAGGAACAATTTTAAATTCACATAAGGTATTTTCAGAGTGAGTGTTACGATTGTGGTATTTATGGAGGTTCTTAAGAAGAATACAATGGCTTATGGGCCTTAGGGCGGTATGGTTTTATGTTAGGATGTCTTGTAATGAGCTTTGGGTAAGGATAGTAACGTTCTGACATGGAGAAATGTCAACTTGAGGGTAATTCAGAAGAAACTCAGAGATAATAGGACAAATGGGTAACATGTTGGATCAGTATGGTAATGGTATGCTCGGTTCTTTTGGTTCTTATGATGAGGTGGGGCTTTACGGGTGTTTTGTGGCAATACTCTCGGATTTGGCAACCTGTGTGGCTTAGCCGAGTTAGAGGAATTCAGTTCTGATAACTTGGTTTTGTGAAAATGGATTTCAGAGTGTTCTTGATGGTTTCTACCATGGTTGAACCAGATATTTTCTACCGATGTGGAGAATATGTTGTGTATTGTCATTTCCTCCAGGAAAGAAGCAAGGGAAAGGTTTCTAACTAATAGGGTATGTAATTTACTGGTGACTCAAAGTTGATAATGAGATTCTTATGCTTGTCACATGATGGCATGATAGATATGGTGTGTTGTGCGGGATTAAGATTTACATGTACAAGGTGGCAGTTCATTCTTAAAGGGAAGGTCACGAATTTGGGACAGAAAGGTCAGTTTCAGATATTTAGATGAATGTTATAACTGCTCGATAATCCCTGAGAAGGGTGCGAATTTCAAAAGGTGCATTGTGTTTTGACTTACGGATGTTCATTGGTATTGCGGTACTCACCTGGTTGATAGACCGTTGATATTGAAATTATTACTATGTGGCACAGAAGAATTTTGGAAGTATTACTATTGGGAGGATCGTGCATGAAAGATGTGTTAGTCATTCGAGTGCTAGAGTTGGGATCAGTTACGGTGATTCATGTGTCTTATGAATTTGGAGACTAGGAGTTCTCAGAAGCATATTGTTTCAGGGTTGCGACCTGGTTGAGGTGAGTATTTTATTTAAACTCATTGGAGGCACTAGTTGCATTAATTATTTGTGTTAGCTACGCGCTGTGAGTGCACATATACGTGAGATTTGAGCCCATGTGCAGGTATCGAGGCAAGTATTCCTACTCGAAAAAAATAAAATAAAAAATGCCTAGGCTATGATATGCCTAGAGTTGACTGTTAAGATTATAGTTATAACATTTCTCGTATTCAGACCATTGTTGAGAACTATCTGGACTATACTTGAGGTAACAAAGAGGCTAATTCCCTAATTAAATTGGGTAGTTACTAATTCTGCGTTAACTTGCCGATTTGAGCTGTGATAGCACAATTGCTCACGCCTACACTATAGCGTGTTATTTATACCAGTCCAGGAGCATGAGAATCTTATTTCATTTAGCTTATACATATATACCTATTTAAATGCTCCCATATGATATGTTTGGATTGGAGGCGTGGGACTATATCGGGCTGATTATGTTATGGCACGTGCATTGTCCGTGCGGATCCAAATATTATACTATAGCACGTGAGTTGTCCATGCAGCACGTGAGTTGTCCGTGCAGATCCAGATATTATATTATTGGCACGTGAGTTGTCCGTGCAGATCCATATACTGATATTGATACTATAGCACGTGAGTTGTCCGTGCAAGTGATGTCAATATGAGCTCTAGAAGAGCTGGTTACTGTTATTAAATTCGTGTGTCTTGGTTCCACTATATATAATGAGCTTATAGCATTGCAGTTGTGGTGGATCTTGTTGAACTTGCAATACGGTTTTCTACTTTGAGACATCTTCCATTTTGCGTACCAGGTAGTGCAGTTGTGGCTTGAGTTGTATTGGTGTGGCATGTCAGTAGGATAGTTGTGTTTAATAATATATGGTCATTGGACCTAGAATGGGAACTATCAGAATTTATTACGGTTTATTGGGAGGATAATATTGAAAGTCGTCTTAGAAGGAGATTATGATTCTGGTTGGGGCAAGAAAGCTCCATGACTTGTTGATCTGATAAAGGGTTATGAGATTTCGCGTATGTCTTTCATTTTCAGCAGTGTATCAAGGTTTTGTAATGAGGTTTTGTTTGATATAGGGTTAATACCAGTACCGGTTGGTTTGACTAGTTACTATGATCGAAAATGGTGTTGCGGGCATGTGAGTTGTGTAGTATGTTATGTGATTATATCTGGGATTATGGTTATGGCTTGATACAACTTGTTCAGACTTATACAGTGTGTAGATATGAAATTAGTGTCTTGAAAAGAATTCTGGATGTCGAAAATTTGGGTTCTAAGTTTATGGGCTAAGGTTAAATTAATGATTTTCAGTGGTATTGCGTTGTCAGACCTCTATATAATAGGGTGACGTGGGATCACCCCCCGTGTTTGTGCTTGGTAAGATGGAATAGTAATTTGGTGGCTTAGAAACAACTCGAGGCACGTTCGAGGATGAACATATGTTTAAGTGGGGGGAAAATGTAACGACCCGGCCAGTCATTTTGAGTATTATAACCCCGTTCCCCCATTTACTGCTCAATTTATGCTTTACAGTTATTTTATGACTTACCGGGTTAGTTGGTTCGGGTCCAGAAGGATTTTGGGGTGAAATGAGACACTTAGTCTCATAATTGAAAACATAGGTTGGAAACGTTAACCGGATGTTGACTTATGTGTAAATGACCTCGGATTTGAATTATGATGATTTCAATAGCTCCGTATGGTGATTTTGGACTTAAGAGCGCGTCCGCAAAATTATTTGGAGGTCCGTAGAAGAATTAGGCTTGAAATGGCGAAAGTCGAATTTTTTGTAAGTTTGACCGGGGGTTGACTTTTTAATATCGGGGTCGGAACTCGATTCTGAAAATTGGAATACCTCTGTTATGTCATTTATGACTTGTGTGCATAATTTGAGGTCAATCGGACGTGATTTGATAGGTTATGGCATTGTTTGTATAAATTAAAAGTTTTAAAGTTCATTAGGCTTGAATTGGGGTATGATTCGTGCTTTTAGTGTTGATGGATGTGATTTGAGGTTTCGACTAAGTTCCTATCATGTTTTAGGACTTGTTGGTCTATTTGGTTGAGGTCTCGGGGGCCTCGGGTGAGTTTCGGATGCTTAACGGATCGAAATTTGGACTTGTAAACTGCTGAAAATGCTGATTTTCTGTCACTGATTTCCTTCTATGCGATCGCGTGAGAAGGTCCGCAATCGCATAGGCTTATTTGGACAAAGGTGAGATTTGTTCTATGCGATCGCGTCGCATAGGCTTGCTGAGTCAGTGTTGATTTTTGTTCTTCGCGATGGCGTGAGGTCAACCACGATCGCGTAGGTTTGGCCAGGATGTGCATCGCGAATGCGTGGGCTAGCCCGCGTTTGTGAAGAGGAACGGAGAGAGGAGCTGGGCCACGCGCTTAATGCTTCGCGATCACGTAGGCTTGTAGAGACTGTGCTTCGCGATCGCGTGGAATTTTCCGCGATCGTGTAGATTATTTTTGGGCAATGAAAATTTGTACTTCGCGATCGCATGAGTTGGTCCACGATCGCATAGAAGAAATCCCTGGGCAGAGAGTTTAAGTTCTGAAAATGGGATCCATTTTTACCGAGTTGGAGCTCGGAGAGAGAGGATTTTCGGGAGATTTTCAAGAAAAACAACAAGGTAAGTGTTTCTAACTCAATATTGGTTAAATTACTAGAATCCATGGTTGTTTTTGACATTTAATTAGAGAATTAAGTAGGAAAATTTAGAAAACCCTCTTGGTTTAATTTGAAGATTTGAGGGTCGAGTTGATGTCGGAATTTGGTAGAATGGGCTTCAAGATTTTGAACGTTTTGTCGGGTTTCGAGACGTGGGCCCCACGAGCGATTTTTGAGCTAAATTTTGGAGTTTGTTGTGAAATTTCTATTTTCTTATAGAATTAATTCCAATAATTTTTATTGAGTGAATCAAGTTATTTGTGACTAGATACAGGGCTTTCGGAGACAAATTCTTGAGGCAAGGGCATAACAGAGTGAGAAATTACACAGGTTGAGGTAAGTAACATTTCTAAACTTGGTTCTGAGGGTATGAATCCCCGAAATTGGTATGATATAAATTGTTTGGAGGTGACACACACGATAGGTGACGAGCATGCGAACGTGCACCATAAAAATTGTGTCTTGAATAAATCCTGTGCAGTTGTAAAATTAATGAATCATGTTATTATCTGAACATGTTCCACGTGTTAGAGAAATTGAGTTGAGGCTCCTATTAAATATCATGTTTAGCCTACGTGAAAATATTTTTGACCCATGGGGTCGTGTTGCTTTTGAATTAATTGTTTAAAAAATAAACAGTTCACACTCAGTCATATTCGTCCATTGTGAGGATATTTATGGGATCGAGTTGCGTGTCGCAGCATGCCATATTGGCTTTATACATTATTATTATATGGATCAGGGCTGCCTGCCTGACAGGCTTTATAGGCTTTACTATTATATAGATCACGGTTACCCGCCTGCAGCAGGCCTTAAATGCTTTACTATTTTATGGATCGGGGCTGCCCACCTGCAGCAGGCGATATATGCTTTATTATTACACGGATCGGGACTGCCCGCCTACAGTAGGCCATATAGGCTTTATATCACGCTTGGGCTGAAGGAGCCCCTCCGAAGTCTGTACACACCCCTAGTGAGCGTAGATGATTATATATATTCGGGATGGACTTCCCAGGGCATGGACTTGCCTTACTTATTTATATGTTTTGATGAATTTTCCCTGGACATGGATCTTGTCGGTATCATTTACATACGGGATAAATTACCCTAGGACTGGATTGGCCTTATACAGTACTGAGTGTCGGACTGTCAGTCGATGTGTATATATATACGGGGCGGAATATCCCTAGGTTGGATTGGCCATAAACAGTACCGAGTGACCGAATAATTTGTGACCAGTATTTACATGAGGCCTTTCTACTGAGATGTCATATCCCTCATATCATGCAGTATTGATTCATTTCACTTGTACTGAGTTTAACTGTTGAACTTGGAAGCATGCCTACATTTTTGTACCATTATTTATAATGGAATGTACCTGCGGAGCTTGTCACTACTTTCAGCCCAGAGGTTAGTCTTGTTACTTATTGAGTTGGTTGTACTCATACTACACTATGCACCTCGTGTGCAGATCCAGGTGCTTTCGGATACGACGACTGCTAGATTTCTGAGTTATTTCTACTGGAGACTATCAAGGTAGCTGCTTGACTTCCGCAGACTTGATTCCCTTCTTGTTTAGTTATTGTACTGTTTTATATTTTAGACAGTGATTTTTTTTATCAGTCAGACTTTGTATTTATTTAGATGCTCATGTACTCAGTGACACCGAGTTTTGGGAGTGTTTATATTTGTGTTTGTGAGGTTTTCTTCCGCTGAATTTAATAATTATGTTTTCAAATTTAAAAGATATGGTGGTTTATTGAGATTGTTTGCTTGCCTAGTACTGAGATAGGCGCCATCACGACATGTAAGTTTTTGGGTCGTGACAATAATATTAAAAGTCGGCTTAGAAGGTGATTATTGTTCTGGTTGGGGAGAGAGAGCTCCATTGCTAGTTGATTTGATGAGTGGTTATGATTTTTTATTGTTTCTTTCATCACTGGCAGTGTACGAATGTTTTGGAATGAGGTTCTGTTGAATGCAAGGTTTTGTACTAGTACTCAGTTGGTTTTGAGTAGTTACTATGATCTGGAATGGTGCTGCGAGTATACGAGTTGTGTAGTATTTTATGTGATTATATCTGGGTTATGTTTATGGCTTGATACAGCTTCTTCAGACTTATACAGTGTATAGATGTGAGATTCAGGTCTTGAAAAGAATTTTGGATGTTAGAAATTGGGCTCCAAAGGTTTTTGGGCTAAGGTTAAATTAATGATTTTCAGTTATGATGAGTTGTCAGGACTATATAGAATAGGGTGACGTCGAATCACCCCCGGGTACGTGCGTGGTAATATGGAATAGTGATTTGATGGCTTGGAAACAACTCTTGGCACGTTCGAGGATGAATGTATGTTTAAGTGTAACGATCCGACCAATAGTTTTAAGTATTACAACCTCGTTCCCCCATTTACTGCTCAATTTGTGCTTTACAGTTGTTATCTGACTTGTCGGGGTGATTGGTTCGAGTCCGACGAGGTTTTGGAATGAATTGGATCACTTAGTTCCAAGGTTTAAAGCTTAAGTTAAAATAGTGACCGGATGTCAACTTATGTGTAAACGACACCTGAATAAAGTTTTGATGATTCCAATAGCTCCGTATGGTGATTTTGGACTTAGTAGCGTGTTCAGAAAATTATTTGGAAGCACGAAGCTAAATTAGGCTTGAAAGGGCGAAAATATAAATTTAAGTTAGAAGTTTGACCGGGGAAATGACTTTTGATATCGGGGTCGGAATCCGATTCTGAAAATTTGAATAGGTCCGTTATGTCATTTATGACTTGTGTCCAAAATTTGAGGTCAATCGGACTTGATTTGATAGGTTTCAGAATCGAATGTAGAAGTTGGAATTTCATAGTTTCATTAAGCTAGAATTGGGGTATGATTCATGGTTTTAGTGTTGTTTGATGTAATTTTGGTATATTCGCAGCCACATGGGGCTTAGTTTGTTGTTGTACATTGAGCATATATGTGAGGCCGTGTGGGGCCTAGACATCATATTATGTAAAGATATTTGGTTGTTGAATTATGTTGAAATTGGTGCCTGTGTGGGGGCTTGTTCTAGACAGGTTGAATTATTTGGATGGTCTCAGTTACAGGGGATACTCTGTCGAAAATTTTATGAATTTAGAGTGTTAGCCAAATTTTGGGGCCTAAAGGAAGTTGAAATGTTGGAAGAATATCTAAGATCTATATGAAGTCAAGAATGATTAAAGATGATGGTTAAGGTAAAATGAGGATAATACAGTGCCTAATAATGGCTTGTAAAACATTCAAGGACGAATGTTTTTAAGTGGGGGAGAATGTAGCACCCCGAAACATTTCAAAGTTTTTTAAGACCATTAACAAGATTGGAAGGTACTAATTATATTAATTCGGGTATGAACAAGACTAATAATATGAATGATATAAATTGATCATGATAATATATGTATACGGTGCATTAAGAATGGTTTATGGTTAAGAAGATCCCCAAGGCTAAATCAAGTTGGAAAATATACGATGGGGTAAAGTTTCAAGTAAGTTCGCACAAGACCTAAATACAAACGATCATATCTCTCATGATTTTGAAGGGTTATATGGTGTATAACCTATCAACAGAAAGGTATATGTGTCTAGTTTCTAATTCTTCAAACCGTTTGTCATTTGGAGATTCCTACAAGAAGTGACCTATTTACTATAGGGTGGCAGATCATCTACGCGAGTCTTGCGTAGCCTATGCAGCATAGCAGCTTAGCCTACGCACCATTGCTTAGGCATATCCAGCAGCTTCTAACTGAAGGGGGATAGAAGTCCACCCTGCGTAGCCTTTGTGCGTAGCCTACGCAGCTTTAGGGGCCATTTTAAAGGGGCTGAAACATGGGGTTTAGAGAGAGAAAATATTAGTTCTCAACTTGAAACTGATTTCAAGAGAGAACAAGGAGCTCTTCAACCATGGATACACTTCAAGGTAAGTTGTTTTGGCACAAGGATGATTATATAACATCATTTAGTGCTAACACTAACATTATTATGGATCAAATCCATAGGAAATGGGTTGAATATTCAAGAACACCAAAAAAGGAAAAGTGAGATTCTTCCACGAGGAGGTAATCCCTTCACGTTAGTGTCATATGAATGTCATATTGAAGTATGGGTGTGATGACCCAAAAATGTCATCTATAATTTAAACGTTCATTTCTATGTTCTATGAACATGTTGAGAGCTTACATGTTATGAGTTACGTATCACTTGATTAGTTGATGTTAACGGTGTTCCTTTTCTAGTAATATATTGCTTATGAGGCCACTGTTAGTATTGTTTTCATGTTGTGTTACATTGATTGGATTATGTATGTCACGACCAGAAATCTGACTAGTCATGATGGCACTTAACCCAACCCGCAAGGTAAGCCAATTAACCATTAACCAATTAAAATAGCAATTAATAAAGCAATTAAGTAAAGAAATATCTGAATCAAATACATTCCCCAAAAAATGGTAATACAAATCATGAGCTTCTAAGAATAGAGTTTATAAACCGGAAATGAAATAAATACATAGTCTGTTTGAATAGTATATAAACAGAGTTATACAGATCTAAAGCTACCACGAACAAGAGGCAGCTATATCTGGGTCGCAGGTACATCTTCAATCCAGCTCCCATCGAACACAGCAACATCATCAGGCAACATCTGCACGTAAGGTGCAGAAGTGTAGTATGAGTACAACCGACCCTATGCACTCAATAAGTAACAAACCTAACCTTTGGTTGAAAGTAGTGACGAGCCAACACGAAGGTCGGGTCCAACACCAATATTCCACAACTCAACATAATAGCATAGTACAAGTAATAAAAGAGTATCTCATAAATAAAAGGCTCAGTTTGTTCACATTTCCAGAAAAATAGGCATTTCTTTTCAAGTATCTCAGTGAAACCCTAAATCTTTTACCGAAAAAGACAAAATACGAGTAAGTTTGAAAACTGTGATTTTTCCCAAAACTTCTTTCAATAATAAGTAAGATGTCTCATTTTCCGATAGCATGAGGAAAGTACGTCTCTATGCCTATATGTCAAGATACAGGTAAAATCATAACTGTCCCCACAACTCGGTAGCAAAAGTAAATGCACCCCTATGCATGAATCACAAGTAGGCATGTCAAATCCAATGCATCTCGATGATGAGCTCATGTTCTCACACTCTCAGAGTACTCAACCTCACTGTCTTGCATTCTCTCTATATATGCTCAGCACACTCAATCACTCAACGCTGTACAATACCCGCTGCAGCCTGCAGCCCGATCCCTGATTATAGTCGACTGTGCTCACTGAGGGTGTGTAGACTCATGGAGGGACTCCTTTCATCCCAAGCATTATATCGTTGCGGCGTGCAGCCCAAACCCAAAATATCAATATAACATGCTGCGGTGTGCAGCCCGATCCCAAAATATCAATATAACATGTTGCGGCGTGTAGCTCGATCCCAAAATATCAATCTCACTCAGGCCCTCGGCCTCGCTCAGTCATCACTCTCCAGTCTCACTCACGGGCTCACAATGCCATGAAACTAGCTCGACAACAATAATATGATGTATCAATAAATAATAATTAAGACTGCGATATGATATGAATGCATGAATATGACTTAGTACAAAATATCAATGCAATCAGTGTGATGACAGTAAGAAACGACCATTATGGGTCCAAACAGTATCGGCAGAATGCCTAAACATGGTATCTTGCATGATTGACAACCCAATTACTTTATAACACAGTGAAAACACTGAATTCAAAAAATAGGACCACTATACAGTGCCATAGAAACAATAAAGTCCCTTTTCACATGGTGCACGACCACACGCCGTTCCCCCAATTACTGCTCAATTTGTGCTTTACAGTTGTTATCTGACGTTCCGGGGTAATTGGTTCGAGTCCGATGAGGTTTTGGAATGAATTGGATCACTTAGTTCCAATGTTTAAAGCTTAAGTTAAAATAGTGACCAGATATCAACTTATGTGTAAACGACACCTGAATAGAGTTTTGATGATTTCAATAGCTCCGTATGGTGATTTTGGACTTAAGAGCGTGTTCGGAAAATTATTTAGAAGCATGTAGCTAAATTAGGCTTGAAATGGCGAAAATATTAATTAAAGTTGGAAGTTTGACGGGGGAAGTGACTTTTGATATCGGGGCCGGAATCCGATTCTGAAAATTTGAATAGGTCCGTTATGTCATTTATGACTTGTGTCCAAAATTTGAGGTCAATCGGACTTGATTTGATAGGTTTCAGAATCGAATGTAGAAGTTGGAATTTCTTAGTTTCATTAAGCTTGAATTGGGGTATGATTCATGGTTTTAGTGTTGTTTGATGTAATTCCAGTATATGCGCAGCCACATGGGGCTTAGTTTGTTATTGTACATTGAGCATATATATGAGGCCGTGTGGGGCCTAGACATCATATTATGTAAAGATATTTGGTTGTTGAATTATGTTGAAATTGGTGCCCGTGTGGGGGCTTGTTCTAGACAGGTTGAATTATTTGGATGGTCTCAGTTATAGGGGATACTCTGCCGAAAATTTTAAGAATTTAGAGTATTAGCCAAATTTTGGGGCCTTAAGGAAGTTGAAATGTTGGAAGAATATCTAAGATCGATATAAAGTCAAGAATGATTAAAGATGATGGTTAAGGGAAAATGAGGATAATACAGTGCCTAATAATGGCTTGTAAAACATTCGAGGACGAATGTTTTTAAGTGGGGGAGAATGTAGCACCCCGAAACATTTCGAAGTGTTTTAAGACCATTAAGAAGATTGGAAGGTACTAATTATATTAATTCAGGTATGAACAAGACTAATAATATGAATGATATAAATTGATCATGATAATATATGTATGAGGTGCATTAAGAATGGTTTATGGTTTAGGAAGAGTCCCGAGGCTAAGTCAAGTTGGAAAATATACGATGGGGTAAAGTTTCAAGTATGTTCGCACAAGACCTAAATACAAACGATCATATCTCTCACAATATGAAAGGTTATATGGTGTATAACCTATCAATAGAAAGGTATATGTGTCTAGTTTATAATTCTTCAAACCGTTTGCCATTTGGAGATTCCTACAAGAAGTGAACTATTTACTATAGGGTGACAGAACAGCTACGCGAGTCTTGCGTAGCCTATGCAGCATAGCAGCGTAGCCTACGCACCATTGCGAAGGCAAATCTAGCAGCTTCTAACTGAAGGGGATAGAAGTCCACCCTGCATAGCCTTTGTGCGTAGCCTACGCAGGAAGGCTACGCAGCTTTAGGGGCCATTTTAAAGGGGCTGAAACATGGAGTTTAGAGAGAGAAAATAGTAGTTCTTAACTTGGAACTGATTTCAAAAGAGAACGAGGAGCTCTTCCACCATGGATACACTTCAAGGTAAGTTGTTTTGGCACAAGAATTATTATATAACATCATTTAGTGCTAACACTAACATTATTATGGATCAAATCCATAGGAAATGGGTTGAATCTTCAAGAACACCAAAAAAAGGAAAAATGTGATTCTTCCACCATGAGGTAATCCCTTCACTTGAGCGTCATATATATGTAATATTGGAGTATGGGTGTGATGACCCAAAAATGTCATCTTTAATTTAAATGTTCATTTCGATTTTGTATGAAGATGTTGAGAGCTTACCTGTTATGAATTACGTATCACCTGAATAGTTAATGTTAATGGCGTTCCTTTTCTAGTAATATATTGCTTATGAGGCCATTGTTAGTATTGCTTTCATGTTGTGTTACATTGATTGGATTATGTATGTCACGCCCCAAAATCCGACAAGTCATGATGGCACCTAACCAAACCCGCTAGGTAAGCCAATTATCCACTAACAAATTAAAATAATAATTAATAAAGCAATTAAGTAAAGAAATAGCTGAATCTAATACATTCCCCAAAAACTGGTAATACAAATCATGAGCTTCTAAGAATAGAGTTTATAAACCGGAAATGAAATAAATACATAGTCTGTTTGAATAGTACATAAACAGAGTTATATAGATCTAAAGCTACCACGAACAAGAGGCAGCTATAGCCGGGTCGCAGGTACATCTTCAATCCAGCTCCCATCGAACACAACAATATCAGAAGGCAACATCTGCACGCAAGGTGCAGAAGTGTAGTATGAGTACAACCGACCCCATGCACTCAATAAGTAACAAACCTAACCTTAGGTTAAAAGTAGTGACGAGCCAACACGAAGGTCGGGTCCAACACCAATATTCCACAACTCAACATAATAGCATAGTACAAGTAATAAAAGAGTATCTCATAAATAAAAGGCCCAGTTTGTTTACATTTCCAGAAAAGTAGGCATTTCTTTTCAAGTATCTCAGTGAAACCCTAAATCTTTTACCGAAAAAGACAAAATACGAGTAAGTTTGAAAACTGTGATTTTTCCCAAAACTTCTTTCAATAATAAGTAAGATGTCTCATTTTCAGATAGCATGAGGAAAGTACGTCTCTATGCCTATATGTCAAGATACAGGTAAAATCATAAATGTCCCCACAACTCGGTAGCAAAAGTAAATGCACCTCTATGCATGAATCACAAGTATGCATGTCAAATCCAATGCATCTCGATGATGAGCTCATGTACTCACACTCTGATAGTACTTAACCTCACTGTCTCGCATTATCTCTAAATATGCTCAGCACACTCAATCACTCAGCGTTGTACAATACCCGCTGCGGCGTGCAGCCCGATCCCTGATTATAGTCGACTGTGCTCACTGAGGGTGTGTAGACTCATGGAGGGACTCCTTTCATCCCAAGCATTATATCGTTGCGGCGTGCAGCCTGAACCCAAAATATCAATATAACATGCTGCAGTGTGAAGCCCGATCCCAAAATATCAATATAACATGTTGCGGCGTGTAGCTCGATCCCAAAATATCAATCTCACTCAGCCCTCGGCCTCGCTCAGTCATCACTCTCCAGTCTCACTCACGGGCTCACAATGCCATGAAACTAGCTCGACAACAATAATATGATGTATCAATAAATAATAATTAAGACTGCGATATGATATGAATGCATGAATATGACTTAGCACAAAATATCAATGCAATCAGTGTGATGACAGTAAGAAACGACCATTATGGGTCCAAACAGTATCGGCAGAATGCCTAAACATGGTATCTTGCATGATTGACAACCCAATTACTTTATAACACGGTGAAAACACTGAATTCAAAAAATAGGACCACTATACAATGCCATAGAAACAATAAAGTCCCTTTTCACATGGTGCACGACCACACGCCATTCCCCCAATTACTGCTCAATTTGTACTTTACAGTTGTTATCTGACTTGCCGGGGTGATTGGTTCGAGTCCGACGAGGTTTTGGAATGAATTGGATCACTTAGTTCCAATGTTTAAAGCTTAAGTTAAAATAGTGACCAGATATCAACTTATGTGTAAACGACACCTGAATAGAGTTTTGATGATTTCAATAGCTCCGTATGGTGATTTTGGACTTAGGAGCGTGTTCGGAAAATTATTTAGAAGCATGTAGCTAAATTAGGCTTGAAATGGCGAAAATATTAATTAAAGTTGGAAGTTTGACGGGGGTAGTGACTTTTGATATCGGGGCCAGAATCCGATTCTGAAAATTTGAATAGGTCCGTTATGTCATTTATGAATTGTGTCCAAAATTTGAGGTCAATCGGACTTGATTTGATATGTTTCAGAATCGAATGTAGAAGTTGGAATTTCTTAGTTTCATCAAGCTTGAATTGGGGTATGATTCATGGTTTTAGTGTTGTTTGATGTAATTCTAGTATATGCGCAGCCACATGGGGCTTAGTTTGTTGTTGTACATTGAGCATATATGTGAGGCCGTGCGGGGCCTAGACATCATATTATGTAAAGATATTTGGTTGTTGAATTATGTTGAAATTGGTGCCCGTGTGGGGGCTTGTTCTAGACAGGTTGAATTATTTGGATGGTCTCAGTTATAGGGGATACTCTGCCGAAAATTTTAAGAATTTAGAGTATTAGCCAAATTTTGGGGCCTTAAGGAAGTTGAAATGTTGGAAGAATATCTAAGATCGATATAAAGTCAAGAATGATTAAAGATGATGGTTAAGGGAAAATGAGGATAATACAGTGCCTAATAATGGCTTGTAAAACATTCGAGGACGAATGTTTTTAAGTGGGGGAGAATGTAGCACCCCGAAACATTTCGAAGTGTTTTAAGACCATTAAGAAGATTGGAAGGTACTAATTATATTAATTCAGGTATGAACAAGACTAATAATATGAATGATATAAATTGATCATGATAATATATGTATGAGGTGCATTCAGAATGGTTTATGGTTTAGGAAGAGTCCCAAGGCTAAGTCAAGTTGGAAAATATACGATGGGGTAAAGTTTCAAGTATGTTCGCACAAGACCTAAATACAAACGATCATATCTCTCACAATATGAAAGGTTATATGGTGTATAACCTATCAATAGAAAGGTATATGTGTCTAGTTTCTAATTCTTCAAACCGTTTGCCATTTGGAGATTCCTACAAGAAGTGAACTATTTACTATAGGGTGACAGAACAGCTACGCGAGTCTTGCGTAGCCTACGCAGCATAGCAGCGTAGCCTACGCACCATTGCATAGGCAAATCCAGCAGCTTCTAACTGAAGGGGATAGAAGTCCACCCTGCATAGCCTTTGTGCGTAGCCTACGCAGCTTCAGGGGCCATTTTAAAGGGGCTGAAAGCATGGGGTTTAGAGAGAGAAAATAGTAGTTCTCAACTTGGAACTGATTTCAAAAGAGAACGAGGAGCTCTTCCACCATGGATACACTTCAAGGTAAGTTGTTTTGGCACAAGGATGATTATATAACATCATTTAGTGCTAACACTAACATTATTATGGATCAAATCCATAGGAAATGGGTTTAATCTTCAAGAACACCAAAAAAAGGAAAAATGTGATTCTTCCACCATGAGGTAATCCCTTCACTTGAGCGTCATATATATGTAATATTGGAGTATGGGTGTGATGACCCAAAAATGTCATCTTTAATTTAAACGTTCATTTCTATGTTGTATGAAGATGTTGAGAGCTTACCTGTTATGAATTACGTATCACCTGAATAGTTGATGTTAATGGCGTTCCTTTTCTAGTAATATATTGCTTATGAGGCCATTGTTAGTATTGCTTTCATGTTGTGTTACATTGATTGGATTATGTATGTCACGCCCCAAAATCCGACTAGTCGTGATGGCACCTAATTCAACCCGCTAGGTAAGCCAATTATCCACTAACCAATTAAAATAACAATTAATAAAGCAATTAAGTAAAGAAATATCTGAATCTAATACATTCCCCAAAAACTGGTAATACAAATCATGAGCTTCTAAGAATAGAGTTTATAAACCGAAAATGAAATAAATACATAGTCTGTTTGAATAGTATATAAACAGAGTTATATAGATCTAAAGCTACCACGAACAAGAGGCAGCTATAGCCGGGTCGCAGGTACATCTTCAATCCAGCTCCCATCGAACACAACAATATCAGAAGGCAACATCTACATGCAAGGTGCAGAAGTGTAGTATGAGTACAACCGACCCCATGCACTCAATAAGTAACAAACCTAACCTTAGGTTGAAAGTAGTGACGAGCCAACACGAAGGTCGGGTCCAACACCAATATTCCACAACTCAACATAATAGCATAGTACAAGTAATAAAAGAGTATCTCATAAATAAAAGGCTCAATTTGTTCACATTTCCAGAAAAGTAGGCATTTCTTTTCAAGTATCTCAGTGAAACCCTAAATCTTTTACCGAAAAAGACAAAATACGAGTAAGTTTGAAAACTGTGATTTTTCCCAAAACTTCTTTCAATAATAAGTAAGATGTCTCATTTTCAGATAGCATGAGGAAAGTACGTCTCTATGCCTATATGTCAAGATACAGGTAAAATCATAAATGTCCCCACAACTCGGTAGCAAAAGTAAATGCACCCCTATGCATGAATCACAAGTACGCATGTCAAATCCAATGCATCTCGATGATGAGCTCATATTCTCACACTCTCAGAGTACTCAACCTCACTGTCTCGCATTCTCTCTATATATGCTCAACATACTCAATCACTCAATGCTGTACAATACCTGCTGCAGCGTGCAGCCCGATCCCTGATTATAGTCGACTGTGCTCACTGAGGTTGTGTAGACTCATGGAGGGACTCCTTTCATCCCAAGCATTATATCGTTGCGGCGTGCAGCCCGAACCCAAAATATCAATATAACATGCTGCGGTGTGAAGCCCGATCCCAAAATATCAATATAACATGTTGCGGCGTGTAGCTCGATCCCAAAATATCAATCTCACTCAGGCCCTCGGCCTCGCTCAGTCATCACTCTCCAGTCTCACTCACGGGCTCACAATGCCATGAAACTAGCTCGACAACAATAATATGATGTATCAATAAATAATAATTAAGACTGCGATATGATATGAATGCATGAATATGACTTAGTACAAAATATCAATGCAATCAGTGTGATGACAGTAAGAAACGACCATTATGGGTCCAAACAGTATCAGCAGAATGCCTAAACATGGTATCTTGCATGATTGACAACCCAATTACTTTATAACACGGTGAAAACACTGAATTCAAAAAATAGGACCACTATACAGTGCCATAGAAACAATAAAGTCCCTTTTCACATGGTGCACGACCACACGCCGTTCCCCCAATTACTGCTCAATTTGTGCTTTACAGTTGTTATCTGACTTGCCGGGGTGATTGGTTCGAGTACGACGAGGTTTTGGAATGAATTGGATCACTTAGTTCCAATGTTTAAAGCTTAAGTTAAAATAGTGACCAGATATCAACTTATGTGTAAACGACACCTGAATAGAGTTTTGATGATTTCAATAGATCCGTATGGTGATTTTGGACTTAGGAGTGTGTTCGGAAAATTATTTGGAAGCATGTAGCTAAATTAGGCTTGAAATGACGATAATATTAATTAAAGTTGGAAGTTTGACGGGGGAAGTGACTTTTGATATCGGGGCCGGAATCCGATTCTGAAAATTTGAATAGGTCCGTTATGTCATTTATGACTTGTGTCCAAAATTTGAGGTCAATCGGACTTGATTTGATAGGTTTCAGAATCGAATGTAGAAGTTGGAATTTCTTAGTTTCATTAAGCTTGAATTGGGGTATGATTCATGGTTTTAGTGTTGTTTGATGTAATTCTAGTATATGCGCAGCCACATGGGGCTTAGTTTGTTGTTGTACATTGAGCATATATGTGAGGCCGTGCGGGGCCTAGACATCATATTATGTAAAGATATTTGGTTGTTGAATTATGTTGAAATTGGTGCCCGTGTGGGGGCTTGTTCTAGACAGGTTGAATTATTTGGATGGTCTCAGTTATAGGGGATACTCTGCCGAAAATTTTAAGAATTTAGAGTATTAGCCAAATTTTGGGGCCTTAAGGAAGTTGAAATGTTGGAAGAATATCTAAGATCGATATAAAGTCAAGAATGATTAAAGATGATGGTTAAGGGAAAATGAGGATAATACAGTGCCTAATAATGGCTTGTAAAACATTTGAGGACGAATGTTTTTAAGTGGGGGAGAATGTAGCACCCCGAAACATTTCGAAGTGTTTTAAGACCATTAAGAAGATTGGAAGGTACTAATTATATTAATTCAGGTATGAACAAGACTAATAATATGAATGATATAAATTGATCATGATAATATATGTATGAGGTGCATTAAGAATGGTTTATGGTTTAGGAAGAGTCCCGAGGCTAAGTCAAGTTGGAATATATATGATGGGGTAAAGTTTCAAGTATGTTCGCACAAGACCTAAATACAAACGATCATATCTCTCACAATATGAAAGGTTATATGGTGTATAACCTATCAATAGAAAGGTATATGTGTCTAGTTTATAATTCTTCAAACCGTTTGCCATTTGGAGATTCCTACAAGAAGTGAACTATTTACTATAGGGTGACAGAACAGCTACGTGAGTCTTGCGTAGCCTACGCAGCATAGCAGCGTAGCCTACGCACCATTGCGTATGCAAATCCAGCAGCTTCTAACTGAAGGGGATAGAAGTCCACCCTGCATAGCCTTTGTGCGTAGCCTACGCAGGAAGGCTACGCAGCTTTAGGGGCCATTTTAAAGGGGCTGAAGCATGGGGTTTAGAGAGAGAAAATAGTAGTTCTCAACTTGGAACTGATTTCAAAAGAGAACGAGGAGCTCTTCCACCATGGATACACTTCAAGGTAAGTTGTTTTGGCACAAGGATGATTATATAACATCATTTAGTGCTAACACTAACATTATTATGGATCAAATCCATAGGAAATGGGTTGAATCTTCAAGAACACCAAAAAAAGGAAAAATGTGATTCTTCCACCATGAGGTAATCCCTTCACTTGAGCGTCATATATATGTAATATTGGAGTATGGGTGTGATGACCCAAAAATGTCATCTTTAATTTAAACGTTCATTTCTATGTTGTATGAAGATGTTGAGAGCTTACATGTTATGAATTACGTATCACCTGAATAGTTGATGTTAATGGCGTTCCTTTTCTAGTAATATATTGCTTATGAGGCCATTGTTAGTATTGCTTTCATGTTGTGTTACATTGATTGGATTATGTATGTCACGCCCCAAAATCCGACTAGTCGTGATGGCACCTAACCCAACCCGCTAGGTAAGCCAATTATCCACTAACTAATTAAAATAACAATTAATAAAGCAATTAAGTAAAGAAATATTTGAATCTAATACATTCCCCAAAACTGGTAATACAAATCATGAGCTTCTAAGAATAGAGTTTATAAACCGGAAATGAAATAAATACATAGTCTGTTTGAATAGTACATAAACAGAGTTATATAGATCTAAAGCTACCACGAACAAGAGGCAGCTATAGCCGGGTCGCAGGTACATCTTCAATCCAGCTCCCATCGAACACAACAATATCAGAAGGCAACATCTGCACGCAAGGTGCAGAAGTGTAGTATGAGTACAACCGACCCCATGCACTCAATAAGTAACAAACCTAACCTTAGGTTGAAAGTAGTGACGAGCCAACACGAAGGTCGGGTCCAACACCAATATTCCACAACTCAACATAATAGCATAGTACAAGTAATAAAAGAGTATCTCATAAATAAAAGGCTCAGTTTGTTCACATTTCCAGAAAAGTAGGCATTTCTTTTCAAGTATCTCAGTGAAAACCCAAATCTTTTGCCGAAAAAGCCAAAATACGAGTAAGTTTGAAAACTGTCATTTTTCTCAAAACTTCATTCAATAATAAATAAGATGTCTCATTTTTAGATAGCATGAGGAAAGTACGTCTCTATGCCTATATGTCAAGATACATGTAAAATCATAAATGTCCCCACAACTTGGTAGCAGAAGTAAATGCACCTCTATGCATGAATCACAAGTATGCATGTCAAATCCAATGCGTCTCGATGATGAGCTCATGTACTCACACTCTGATAGTACTTAACCTCACTGTCTCGCATTATCTCTAAATATGCTCAGCACACTCAATCACTCAGCGTTGTACAATACCCGCTGCGGCGTGCAGCCCGATCCCTGATTATAGTCGACTGCGCTCACTGAGGTTGTGTAGACTCCTGGAGGGACTCCTTTCAACCCAAGCGCTATATCGCTGCATCCTGTAGCCCGATCCCAAAATATCAATATAACATGCTACGGCGTGCAGCCCGATCCCAAAATATCAATATAACATGTTGCGGCGTGCATCTTGATCCCAAAATATCAATCTCACTCAGGCCCTTGGCCACACTCAGTCATCACTCTCCAGTCTCACTCACGGGCTCACAATGCCATGAAACTATCCCGACAACAATGATATCATGTATCAATAAATAATAATTGAGACTGAGATATGATATGAATGCATGAATATGACTGAGTACGAAATATCAATGCAATCAATGAGATGACAGTAAGAAACGACCACTATGGGTCCAAACTGTATCGGCAGAATGCCTAAACATGATATCGTGCATGATTGACAACTCAATTACTTTATAACACTGTGAAAACACTGATATCAACAAAATAGGACCACTATATAGTGCCATAGAAACAACAAAGTCCTTATTCACATGGTGCACGACAACACGCCGTTACCTAGCATGTGCGTCACATCAATACCAATCACATAACAAGTATTACGGGATTTCATAACCTCAGCACTAGGATTAGAAGAGTTACTTACCTCGAACAAGCCAATTCTAACACCGAGCAAGCCAAACGATGCTCCAAAATGCCATCCCGCGTGTTCCGACCTTCGAACGGCTCGAAACTAACCAAAAACAACTCAAGTACATCAAACAATACTAAAGGAACCAATCATAATCGAAAAAGATCTAATCTTGAATCAAAAGCCCAAAATCGGCCAAAAGCCCAACCCGGGCCCGCACCTCGGAACCCGACAAAATTTACAAAATCCAACAACCCATTAAATTACGAGTCTAACCATACTAGTTTCACTCAAATCCGACTCCAGTTCGATGTTCAAAACACAAAAATTCACATTATGAAACTTTAGGCCAAAACCCCAATTTCCTCTTTAAAATTCACAATCCAATTACCAAAAATGAAGGTAGATTCATGAAATATAACCAAAACCGAGTAGAGAACACTTACCCAAATCCTTGTGATGAAAATTGCTCCAAGAATCGCCTCAATCCGAGCTCCATAGCTCCCAAAATGTAAAAATGTCTGAAACCTTCGAAATAGAGTACTATATACAATGCCCAGCTGTCCTCTTGCGCGCACTCGGGAAAACCATCGCGTTTGTGATGAATAAAACTCACACTGCCCAAAAGTTTCTACGCGTTCGCAATGCACCCCACGTGAACGCAATGAACACTGCTGCCAATGCTTCACGAACGCGACTAACCTAACGTGATCGCATAGAAGAACGCTCAAATTCCGAGCTGCCAACCTCAACACTACTCGAACGCGATCCTCCATACGCGAACGCGAAGAGGACTTGCCCCAATTCTATGCGAATGTGATACATACTTCGCGATCGCGAAGAACAATTGATGCTACCATCAAAATATACTATGCATTCGCGACACTTGCCACGCGAACGCGATGAAGAACTGAGACACTAGAAAATAGCAGAACACAGCAGTACCAAAATGAAGAAAAATGATCTGAAATCAATTCAAAACACGCCCGAGCCCCTCGGGACTCCGTCCAAACAAGCCAAACAAGTCCCATAACATAACACTAACCTACTCGAGGCCTCAAAACACACATAACAACATCGGAACGATGAATCATATCTCAATTCAAATTCAATGAACTTTGTAACTTCAAACTTCCTCAACTGATGCCGAAACCTACCAAATCACGTCCGATTGACCTAAAATTTTGCAAACAAGTCACATTCGACATTACAGACATGCTCCAACTTCCGGAATCCGAATCCGACCCCGATATCAAAAAGTCCACTCCCGATCAAACTTTTTAAAATTTCAACTTTCGTTATTTCGAGCCAAATTCAACCACGGACCTCCAAATCAAAATCCGGATGCTCTCCCATGTCCAAAATCACCCAACGGAGCTAATGGAACCATCAAAATTTCAATCCAAGGTCAAATGATAAAAAGTCAAACTTGGTCAACCCTTTCAAATTTAAAGCTTCTAACTGAGAATCATTCTTTCAAATCAATTCCAAATAACCTGAAACCCAAAACCGACGATTCGCATAAGTCATAATACATCATACGGAGCTACTCGTGCCCTTAAACAACCGAGCGAAGTGTAAATTCTCAAAATGACCGGTCGAGCCGTTACATCCTCCCCCACTTAAACATATGTTCGTCCTCGAACGTGTCCAGAGTTGTTCTTAAAGCCATCAAATCGCCGTATAACCTTGCCATGCACATACCCGGGGGTGATCTCACGTCACCCTATCCCATATAGGCCCGACAACATAACACAACTGTAGTTCTTTAATTCAACCTAGTCCATAAACTTTAGAATCCAATTTTTCCAACATCCACAATTTCTATAAGATCAGAATCTCGCATCCACACACTGTATAAGTCTAAACAAGCTGTATCAAGACATATCTATTACCCAAGATGTAATCACATGATGTACCACATAACTCAAATACTAATAGCAAAAATTTCAAATCACAGTAGCTGCTCAAAACAACCCAATACCGGTAATAGACCTCATATCAAACAAATCCTCGCTCTAAAACCTTCGTACACTGTCGATGATAAAAGAAACATGCAGAACTCATAACCATTCATTAGATCAACCAGTCATGGAACTCTCTCTCATTCAACAAGAACTATAGGCAATTCTAAGCCGACTTTCGATATTATCCTTCCAAACATGCTGTAATCAAATCAGATAGTATCCATCCTCGGTCCAATGACCTCTCTCATCCAACATGAGCACTCTAGTGACATGACACATCAATACAATCTACAGCCACAACCCCTGCAATCCGTGCACCAAATAGCAACATTCCAAATGTACTCAATCATGGAAAAATGACACAAACGAGAGAACCGTCCTGCAAGCTCAACAAGTACCACCACAACCAAATGCTTAAACCCATCATACACCATAGAACCATAGCACACAACTCTAACACAAATGATCATATTTCCACATAACTCTGCCGCAATGAGCGACCCTATCCAAATACTGGTCCATATGAAGTACCTTAGCCACCATGCTCAAAATCAATAACCACACGTTATCTGACATCAAGTACTTAAAGTGCATTACCATAACCAGGGAGAAGCCAGCGACACAATACCACCCAAAACTCGAAAGGACATAACCAATACGCAATCAATCATGGATGAATAAAACTCACACTGCCACAAAAGTCTGTACGCGTTCGCGATGCACCCATGCGAACGCGATGCATCCCACGCGAACGCGATGAACACTGCTGCCAAAACTTCGCAAATGCGACTAACCTTACGCGATCGCATAGAAGAACGCTCAAATTCCTAGCTGCCAACCTCAACACTATGCGAACGCGATCCTCCAAGTCGTGATGGCACCTAACCCAACCCACTAGGTTAGCCAATTAACCACTAACCAATTCAAATAACAATTAATAAAGTAATTAAGTAAAAAAATATCTGAATCTAATACATTCCCCAAGAACTAATAGTACAAATTATGAGCTTATAAGAATAGAGTTTACAAAGCGAAAATAAAATAAATACATAGTCTGTTTGAATAGTACATAAACAGAGTTTTACAGATCTAAAGCTACGACAAACATAAGGCAGCTACTGCAGGTACATCTTCAATCCAGCTCCCATCGAACACAGCAACATCAACAGACAACATCTGCACGCAAGGTGCAAAAGTGTAGTATGAGTACAACCGACCCCATGTACTCAATAAGTAACAAACCTAACCTTAGATTGAAAGTAGTGACAAGCTAACACGAAAGTCGGGTTCAACACCAATATTCCACAAAACATAACAGCATAGTACAAGTAATAAAAGAGTATCTCAGAAATTAAATGCTTAGTTTTTTCACATTTCCAGAAAAGTAGGCATTTCTTTTCAAGTATCTCACTGAAAACCCAAATCTTTCACCGAAAAAGCCAAAATACGAGTAAGTTTGAAAACTGTAATTTTTCGCAAAACTTATTTCAATAATAAGTAAGATTTCTCATTTTCAGATAGCATGAGGAAAGTACGTCTCTATGCCTACATGTCAAGATACAGGTAAAATCATATGTCCCCACAACTGGGTAGCAGAAGGAAATGCACCTCTTTTCATGTCAAATGCAATGCATCTCGCTGATGAGATCATGTACTCACACTTTCAGAGTACTCAACCTCATTGTCTTTCATTCACTCTCACTATGCTCAGCACACTCAATCACTCAGCGCTATAAAATACTCGCTACGGCATGCAACCCGATCCCTAATTATAGTTGACTGCGCTCACTAGGGTGTGCAGACTCCTGTAGGGGATCCTTTCAGCCCAAGCCCTATATCGCTACGGCGTGCAGCCCCATCTCAAAATAGCAATATAACATGCTGCGGTGTGCAGCCCAATCCCAAAATATCAATCTCACTCAGGCCCTCGGCCTCACTCAGTCATCACTCTCCAGTCTCACTCACGGGATCACAATGCCATGAAACTAGCACGACAACACTGATATGATGCATTAATAAATAACAACTGAGGATGAGATATGATATGAATGCATGAATATGACTGAGTACGAAATATTAATTAAATCAATGAGATGATAGCAAGAAACGACCAATATGGGTCCAAACAGTATCAGCAGAATGCCTAAACCAGATATCTTGCACGATTGACAACTCAATTACTTTATAACACGGTGAAAACACAGATATCAATAAAATAGGACCACTATACAGTGCCATAGAAACAACAAAGTACTAATTCACATGGTACACGCTCACACGCCCGTAACCTAGCATGTGCGTTACCTCAATACCAATCACATAACACGTATTACGAGGTTTCATACCCTTAGCGCTAAGATTAGAAGAGTTACCTACCTCGAACAAGCCAATTCCAAAACCGAGCAAGCCAAGCGATGCTCTATAATTCCATCTTGCGTGTTCAGACTTCCGAACGGCTCGAAACTAACCAAAAACAACTCAAGTACATCAAACAATGCAAAAGGAACCAATCCCGATCGAATAAGATCAAATCCTGAATCAAAATCCCAATATCGGCCAAAGGCCAAACCCGGGCCCGCACCTCAGAACCCTACAAAATTTACAAAATCCAATAACCCATTCAATTACGAGTCCAACCATACTAGTTTCACTCAAATCTGACTCCAATTCGATGTTCAGAACTTAAAATTCACGTTATGAAACTTTAGGCCAAAACCCCTAAGTTTCTCTTAACAATTTACAATCCAATTACCAAAAATGAAGGTGGATTCATGAAATATAACCAAAACTGAGTAGAGAACACTTACCCCAATCCCTGTGAAGAAAATTACTCCAAGAATTGCCTCAATCCGAGATCCATAGCTCACAAAATGTAAAAAAGTATGAAACCTTCGAAATAGAGTACTATATACACTACCCAGACGTCCTCTTTCGCGAATGTGGGAAAACCATCACGTTCGCGATGAATAAAACTCACACTGCCACAAAAGTCTCTACACGTTCGCGATGCACCCCACGCGAACGCGATGAACACTGCTGCCAAAGTTTCACGAACGCGACTAACTTTACACGATCGCATAGAAGAATGCTGAAATTCCCAGCTGCCAACCTCAACAGTACGTGAACTCGATCCTCGAAGTCGTGATGGCACCTAACCCAACCCGCTAGGTAAGCCAATTAACCACTAACCAATTTAAATAACAATTAATACATTCCCTAAGAACTGGTAATTAATACATTACAGAGCGGAATGAAATAAATACATAGTCTATTTGAATAGTACATAAACAGAGTTTTACAGATCCAAAGCTACCACGAACATAAGCAGCTACAGCCGGGACGCAGGTACATCTCCAATCCAATTCTCATCGAGCACAGCAACATCAGCAGCCAACATCTGCACGCAAGGTGCAGAAATGTAGTATAAGTACAACCGATCCCATGTACTCAATAAGTATCAAACCTAACCTTAGGTTGAAAGTAGTGACGAGCTAACACGAAGGCCGGGTCCAACACCAATATTCCACAACTCAACATAACAGCATATTACAAGTAATAAAAGAGTATCTCAGATATAAAAGTCTCAGTTTATTCACATTTCCAGAAAAAGTAGGCATTTCTTTTCAAGTATCTCAGTGAAAACCCAAATCTTTTACCGAAAAAGCCAAAATACGAGTAAGTTTGACAACTGTGATTTTTCCCAAAACATCTTTTAATAATATGAAATATATCTCATTTTCAGATAGCATGAGGAAAGTATGTCTCTATGCCTACATGTCAAGATACAGGTAAATTCATAAATGTCCCCATAACTGGGTAGCAGAAGGAAATGCACCTCTATGCATGTATCACAAGTACGCATGTCATATGCAATGCCTCTCGATGATGAGCTCATGTACTCACACTCTCAGAGTACTCAACCTCACTGTCTCGCATTCTCTCTCACTATGCTCAGCACACTCAATCACTAAACGCTGTACAATACCCGCTGCGGCGTGCAGCCCGATCCCTGATTATAGTCGACTGCGCTCACTTGGGGTATGGAGACTCCTAGAGTGGCTCCTTTCAGCCCAAGCACTATATTGCTGCGGCATGCCGCGCTATCTAAAAATATCAATATAACATGTTGCAGCGTGCGAACCGTTCCCAAAATAGCAATATAACATGCTGTGGCGTGCAGCCCGATCCCAACATATCAATCTTACTCAGGCCCTCGGCCTCACTCTATCATCACTCTGCAGTCTCACTCACGGGCTCACAATGACATAAAACTAGCCCGACAACAATGATATGATATATCAATAAATAACAACTATGACTGAGATATGATATGAATGCATGAATATGACTGAGTACGAAATAATAATGAAATCAGTGAGTTGACAGTAAGAAACGACGACTATGGGTCAAAACAGTATCAACATAATGCCTAAATATGATATCTTGCATGATTGACAACTCAATTACTTTATAACATGTTGAAAACATGGATATCAACAAAATAGGACCACTATACAGTGCCATAGAAACAAGAGAGTCACTTCTAAACTTGGTTCTGAAGGTTTGAATCCCCGGATTTGGTGTTATTTAAATTGTTTAGAGGTGACTCACACGATAGTTGACGAGCGTATGGACATGCACTATAGAAATTATGACTTGAACAAATTTTGTGAAGTTGTAAAAATTAAAGAATCATGTTATTATCTGAACATTTTCCACATGTTAGTAATATTGAGTTGAGACTCGTATTAAAGATCATGATTGGGCTATGTGCCGATATTTTGGGACCCACAGGGTTGTGTTGTGTTGAATTTATATGTTTTAAAAATGTATATTTCATACTCAGTCATGTTCATCCATTGTGAGTATAATTATGAGATCGGGGTTGCCCGCCTGCAGCAGGCCATATTGGCTTTATATATATTATTACTATATGGAACGGGGATGCCCGCCTGCAGCAGGCTTTATAGGCTTTATTATTATATGGATCGGGACTTCCCGCCTGCAGTAGGCCATAACAGCTTTATATCACTCTTGGGCTAAAGGAACTCCTCCGGAGTCTGTACACACCCCCAGTGAGCGTAGATGATTATATGTTTGGGATGGACTTCCCAAGGCATGGACTTGCCTTACTTATTAATATTGTGATGATTTTTCCCTGGACATGGATCTTGTCCGTATCATTTACATTTGGGGATAAATTACCCCAAGGCTGGATTGGTCTTATACGGTATTGAGTGACTGACTGTTAGTCAATGTGTATATATATACGGAATGGAATATCCCTGGGTTGGATTGGCCATAAACAGTACCGAGTGACCGAATGATTAGTGACTAGTAGTACATGAGGTCTTTCCGCTGAGATGTCACATTTCTCATATCATGCATGATTGATCTACTTTGCTACTACTGAGTTTAACTGTTGAACTTGAAAGCATGCCTACATTTCTGTACCATTATTTATGTACTGGACTGTACCTGCGGAGTTCGTCACTATTTTCAGCTCAGAGGTTAGTCTTATTACTTATTGAGTTAGTTGTACTCATACTACACTCTGCACCTCTTGTACAGATCCAGGTGCTTTCGGACACGACGACTGTCAGATCTCATAGTGCAATCCGTTGGAGACTATCAAGATAGCTACCTGGCATCCGCTGACCTTGACTCTCTCTTTCTCTAAGTTATTTTATTGTTCTATACTGTCAGAAAGCGTTTTTTATCCGTCAGACTTTGTATTCATATTAAATGCTCATGTTCTCAGTGACACCGGGTTTTGGGAGTGTTTATATCTATATTTGTGAGATTTCTTCCGCTGAATTTAAATATTATATTTTCAAAATTAATAGATATGGTGTTTTATTGAGATGGGCATTATCACGACAGGTGAGATTTTGGGTCGTGACATCGTCCCAGTGTGTTGTTGTAAGGGTGGAGTTATTTATAATATTATCAGTATGTTTTATGTTTGTCCCACTATTCCATCCTTTTGTGCCTTATTAGTTTTATATTTTTGAATGGTGTTACTCATTTCTTTAACTTACCATAAAGTGGTAGAACGCCCTAGTTTAAATTCCAACAAGAATCAACCATATAGAGACATGGTGGTTTTAACTTTTAAGTATTTAAGGTTATTTTATTATGTATACATATACAATTACATGTAGATTTTATCCTCACTGCTAGTGATAGCTCCGTATGGGTAAATATTAACTATTAAGTTCGTAGTATATATCTATAATTTCTTCTAAAGAAGTAACGAAAGGACCTCTTAGTTAAAATTGTGAAGTTTGTGAGAACTGCTTTTATATATATAGTGGCTGCAAGATGTGATATATATATATATAGTAGAAGAAAAAATCACTGAGTGCCTGCATATATTATATATTGTGTGCTAGATATGTCACGATCCAATTTCACCTATAAGTCGTGATGGCGCCCAACACTACAGCTAGGCAAGCCAACTAATAAATTAAGCATATATTAATTAAACTTTTAATCCAAGAAAATAATAAAATACCAAATTCTACCAATGCGTGTGTGCAAAGACCTAGTGTCACAAGTGTATGAGCATCTAGTAGATTATACAAAACCTCAATACTGTCTGAAATAAAATAGACAGAATAAAAAGATACAAGGAGAGACACTAGTAGTTGCAGAACGGCTTAGAAAGGCAACTCACCACTATGCCCCTGGATAGCGTGGGTGTAAGACGATAGGTACCCCACTAGTACTTGCCTCGTGTCCTGCACAAAAAGTGCAGCAAGTGCAGTATGACTACGTACACAACGTGCACCCAGTAAGTATCAAGCCTAATCTCAAAGTAGAAGAGACGAGATGGCCGACTTTGACACTCACTATGGGCCAATAATAATAATGGAAATAGGACTAAAATATTTAAATCAGCATGATTCACAGAATTTACAATAAATCATTTAAACCGCGGAAATAATCAAATTCATTCAATTGCAACGATTCCTAATATATTAATTAAATCTCATTTACAGGAATAATAATTAATTCCTTAATAAGCAGGCATAATAATTCATTAAATTCCAAGGATTCTCAATTTTTATCAATTAGGTTCGCAAGCTGAAATAAACTACTAAGGTATCGTGTGATTATAATTATTAAGCACGATTTCTGCCGAGGACGTACGGCCCGATCCAGAGTGTCGTATACACTATCGAGGGACGTGCGGCGCGACCATAGATGCATCTATCCTGCCGAGGCATTCGGCCTGCTCCACAAGAAAGGACGACATTTTCTTATATACCTCCGGAAGGAGAGTATATTTATTATAGGAAGAACAATTTCTCTTAACAATTAATTAATTTAAATAGAAAATCAAGTATATGAGATTTTCATCCTTTAAATTAATTTAAACAGAAAAATCAAGTATATGAGATTTTCATCCTTTAATATTTTTATCTAACAATTCACAATATATGTATATATCAAATAATATTAATTAAACAAAGAATACAATTTACACAAGTAATTCATGCTTTGAGTTCTAAACTACCCGGACTTTAGCATTAATAGTAGCTACGCACGGACTCTCGTCACCTCGTGCATACGTAGCCCCCACAATTAGCAACAATTATTTAATTTTAATCACCTATGAGGTAATTTCCCCCTCAGGATATTAGACAAGAGACTTACCTCGTCTTGTTCCAATTTAATCCACTAAAAGGCCTTTTCCACGATTATCTAACTCTGTCTGGCTCGAATCTAGCCAAAATAATTCAATACAATCACTAAAAATTTATAGGAATCAATTCTATAAGAAAATACTACATTTTTAATAAAAATTCCGAAATTAATAAAAAGTTTGACCGTGGAGCCCACGTCTCGGAATCCGGCGAAAGTTATGAAATCCAACAACCCATTCAATTACGAGTCCAACCATACCAGTTTCACTAAAATCCGACTGCGAATCGATACCGAAATCTCGAAAATTCGTTTCTATGAGATTTTTAAAAAATTTCAAATTTCAATCTGAAAACACTAATTAAATGGTGAAAACAATGATATATTTGGGTATATAGACCAAATCCGAGTTGGAATCACTTACCCAAAATATTTTTCCTTGAAAATGTGTCAAAATTCGCCTCTACTCAAGCTCAAGTTTGTCAAAAAATGGCAAATGGGTCGAATGACTCTGTTTTTATAACTTACAGATCTGTCCAGTCCGATCAGGGAGCTCGATAAGGAGCTCGATCTTGGAAGTTCGATCTTGGGAGCTCGATCTTGGGCTCTATCTTGGGCTCGATCTCAGCCCAGAATTTCAAGCAAAAGAGAAAAAAAAAATTGCAGCAGCTGTTTAAGTCCAATTTTTGATCCGTTAACCATCCGAAACTCACCTGAGGCCCTCGGGACCTCAACCAAATATACCAACAAGTCCTAAAACATCATACGAACCACGAATCATACCCCAATTCAAGCTTAATGCAACTAAGAATTTGCAACTTCTATATTCGATGCCGGAACCTATCAAATCAAGTACGATTGACCTCAAATTTTGCACACAAGTCATAAATGACATAACGGAGCTGTGAAAATTTTCAAAACTGGATTCTGACCCCGATATAAAAAAGTCAACTCCTTGGTCAAACTTCCAAACTTAAATGCTTGTTTTTAGCCATTTCAAGCTTAATTTAACTACAGACTTCCAAATAAAATTCCAAACACGCTCCTAAGTACAAAATCGCCATACGGAGCTGTTGGAATCATCAAAATTCTATTCCGGTGTCGTTTTCACATAATTAGACATCCAGTCACTATTTGAACTTAAACATTTTAATTTTTCAGCAAAATTCCATAACTTGCTCTAGGGACCTCGGAATTTGATTTCGGGCATACGCCCAAGTCCCAAATCATGATACGGACCTACTAGAACTGTCAAAACACTGATCCGAGTCCGTTTGCTCAAGATGTCGACCAAAGTCAACTCAATTCAGTTTTAAAGCTCTAATCCACATTTTAATCCATTTTTCACATAAAAACTTTCCAGAAAATTTTACGGACTGCACACGCAAGTCGAGGAATGACAAATAGTACTTTTCGAGGTCTTACAACACATAATTAATTATTAAATTTAAAGATGACATTTTGGGTCATCACATTCTCCACCTCTTAAACAAACGTTCGTCCTCGAACGGGTTTAGAATTATACCTGAAGTGTTGAATAAGTGTGGATATTTTTTTCTTCGGCCTCCCAAGTCGCTTTCTCGACTGGTTGGCCCCTCCACTGGACTTTCACCGCAGAAATCCTCTTGGACCTCAACTGGCGAACCTGTTTATCAATAATGGCAACTGGCTCCTCTTCATAACCCAAGCTATTATCTAGCTGAACTGTGCTGAAGTCTAACACATGTGATAGGTCGACATGATACTTCCGTAGCATAAATACATGGAAAATCGGATGAACTCCCGATAGGCTGGGAGGCAATGCAAGCTCATAAGCAACCTCCCCAGCTCGTCTCAACAACTTAAATGGGCCTATAAACCTTGGGCTCAACTTGCCCTTCTTCCCGAATCTCATAATTTCCTTCATCGCCGAAACCATCAAGAGAACTTTTTCACCTACCATAAATGATATATCACGAGCTTTCGGATCCGTGTAACTCTTCTGTCTGGACTGTGCTATACGAACTCGCTCCTAAATCAACTTTACCTTTTCCAAGGCATCCCTTACCAAATCAGCACCATATAACTTAGCCTCACCGAGCTCAAACCATCCTATAGGTGAACGGCATCGACGGCCATATACAGCCTCAAATGGAGCCATCTCGATGCTGGATTGGTAACTGTTATTATAAGCAAACTCGGCCAAAGGCGGGAAACGATCCCAATGACCTCCAGAGTCAATCACACATGCCTTGAGCATATCCTCCAAAATTTGGACTGTCCGCTCTGATAGCCTGTCGGTTTGCGGATGAAAGGCTGTGTTGAGCTCTACACGGGTCCCCAACTCACTTTGTACTGCTCTCCAGAAATGTGAAGTAAACTGAGGGCCTCTATCTGATATGATGGAAATTGGCACACCGTGCAACCAAACTATCTCCTGAATATAAATCTGGGCCAACCTCTCTGAAGTATACATAGTCACAACAGGAATAAAATGTGCCGACTTGGTCAACCTGTCAACAATCACCCAAACTGCATCAAAGTTCCTCAAGGTCCGTGGCAACCTAACTACAAAGTCCATAGTAATTCGTTCCCATTTCCACTCTGGTATAGTCATCTGCTGAAGTAAGCCACCTGGCCTCTGGTGCTCATATTTAACTTGCTAGTAATTTAGACACCTAGATACATACTCAACTATGTCCTTTTTCATTTGTCGCCACCAATAATACTGCCTCAAGTCACGTTACATCTTAGTAGCACCTAGATGAATAGAATACCGAGAACTGTGTGCCTCCTCTAGGATCTTTTTCCTCAGTCCATCCACATTAGGAACACATAGACGACCCTGGAGTCGCAGAACACCATTCGCACCAATAGTAACTTCCTTGGCACCACCTCGTAGTACCGTTTCACAAAGAACCATCAAGTGTGGGTCATCATACTGGCAAGCCTTGATTTGCTCAAATAGTGAAGATTGAGCCACAACACATGCAAGAACTCGGCTGGGCTTTGAAATATCCAGCCTCACAAGTCTGTTAGACAAGGACTGAATATCTGAGGCTAATGGCCTTTCCTCTACTGAAATGAAAGCCAAACTACCCATACTCTCCGCCTTTCTGCTCAAGGCATCTGCAACCACATTTGCTTTGCCTGCTTAATACAGGATAGTAATATCATAATCTTTTAGTAACTCCAGCCATCTGCGCTGCCTCAAATTTAGGTCCCTCTGCTTGAACAAATGCTGCAAACTGTGATGATCAGTGTAAACTTCACAAGACACCCCATAAAGATAATGCCTCAAAATTTTAAGAGCGTGAACAATCGCAGCTAACTCCAAATTATGTACCGGATAATTCTTCTCGTGGGGCTTCAACTGACGTGAAGCATATGCAATAACTCGCCCTTCCTGCATCAATACACAACCCAAGCTAACGCGTGAAGCATTGCAATACACTGTATATATTCCCGAACCAAAAGGTAACACTAACACGGGTGTTGTAGTCAATGTTGTCTTGAGTTTCTGAAAGCTTGACTCACAATCATCGGACCATCGGAATTGAACACCCTTCTGGGTTAATTTGGTCAAAGGTGTTGAAATAGATCAAAAACCTTCCACGAATCGACGATAATAACCTGCTAAACCCAGAAAACTCCTGATCTCAATCGCCGAAGTGAGACAATGCCAATTCTGAACTGCCTCAATCTTTTTGGGATCAACTTCAATACATTCGCCCGATACAATATGTCCCGAAATTGCTACAGACTCTAGCCAAAACTCACATTTAGAGAACTGAGCATATATCTTTTGTTACCGCAATGTCTGAAGCACTACTCTCATATGCTGCTCATGTTCCTCCTTACTGCGCGAGTAGATCAATATGTCATCAATGAAGACAATGACAAACGAATCAATATATGTCCTGAATACTATGTTCATCAGATCCATAAATGCTGTCGGGGCATTAGTTAAACCGAAGGACATCACCAGAAACTCATAATGACCATATCTAGTCCGAAAAGCAGTCTTCAGAACATCTGAATCCCGAATCTTAAACTAATGGTACCCCGACCTCAAGTTGATCTTAGAGAATACCCTAGAACCATGCAACTGGTCAAATAGATCATCAATACGTGGCAACGGGTACTTGTTCTTAATAGTGACTTTGTTCAATTGGCGATAATCAATACACATCCGCATTGTTCCATCCTTCTTTTTCAAAAATAATACTGGTGCACCCCAAGGCGACACACTCGGTCTGACGAACCCTTTGGCTAGTAACTATTCAAGTTGTTCTTTCAACTCTTTCAATTCTTTCGGAGCCATCCGATACAGTGGAATAGATATGGGCTGAGTATCTGGAGCCAAGTCAATATAAAAATCAATATCACGATCAGGTGGCATACCTGGAAGTTCTGAAGGAAATACATCGGAGAACTCCCGAACTACTGGCGCTGAATCAATAGCCGGAGTCTCTACAGTAGTATCCCGAACATAGGCTAGATAAGCCAAACAACCCTTCTCAACTATGTGTTGAGCCTTTATAAAAGAAATAACCCGATTAAATGAACTAACCGGCGAACCCTTCCACTCCAGCCTAGGCAAAGATGGAATAGCCAAGGTAACAATTTTGGCATGACAATCTAGAATATCATGATATGGAGATAACCAGTCCATACCCAGAATAATTTCAAAATCGATCATCTCGAGCAATAAGAGATCTGCTCTAGTTTCATAACCACATAATATAATAATACAAGACCGGTAGATCTGGTTCACAATAATAGAATCGCCTATAGGAGTGGACACATAAACAGGAGTACTCAAGGACTCACAAGAAACATCCAAGAATGGAGCAAATAGATATGACACATATGAATACGTGGATCCTAGATCAAATAATACTGAGGCATCTTTGCCGCAAACATAAATAATACTTGTAATCACAGCATCTGAGGCCTCTATATCTGGCCTCCGCCAGGCTAACCTCCACCTCTAGGACGACCCCTACCCACCTGTCCTCCACCTCCTGGGGTTCGGACTACTGGTGGAGCAACAGGTTCGGTAAACATAGGCTGCTGACCCTGCTGTACTGGTCTACCCTAAAGCCTGGGGCAAAACCTTCGCATGTGACTGGGATCCCCGCACTCGTAACAACTATTCGGTACGATGGGTTACTAACTAAGTGTCTAGCTCTGGGGAACTGAATACCCACTGGGAGGACCCTCTGATATAGCACTGAGATAAGGTCGCATTGGAGCACCTCGAAGGGTGGTGGTGCTGGATATGGGGGTCTACTGGACTGCCCCCTCACGAATTGACCTCTGCCCTCAGATGGAGCACCTCTGTACTCTCCAGAGTACCTGAACTGCTTATCTCTCATAAACTACTCTCGGCGCTGCTGACGCAAACCCTTAATCCTCCGGGCTATCTCCACAACTCACTCATAAGAAGTACGCATCTCAACCTCTCGAGCCATAGTGTCTTGAATACCAGTATGTAAACCGTCTACAAACCTCCGCACTCTCTTCGCCTCAGTAGGGAGTATCATAAGTGCATGGCGAGATAATTCAGAAAACCTCGCCTCATAATCAGTCACTGACATCTGACCCTGCTGGAGCTATTCAAACTGAAACCGCAACTCTTCCCTCTGGGAGGGTGGAATATACCTGTCCAGGAAGATAAGGGTGAACCTGTCCCAACTCATAGGAGGATAATCTGCTGGTCTGCCAAGAGCATAAGACTGCCACCATCTACGGGCTCTGCCCTCTAGCTGAAAAGTAGCAAAATCAACCCCATGGGATTCCAATATCCTCATGTTGTGCAGTTTTGTCCCTGCAACGATCAATGAAGTCCTGTGGATCCTCATGTCGCTCACCCCCAAAGATAGGACGATGTAGTCTAGTCCATTTGTCCAATAGTTTCTGAGGATCGGTGGCTACAGCTAGCCTGGGCTCAAGTGTAGCTGCTGCCACTGGCTGGGCTCCACCCACGGGTAGTGCACCCTAGGTCTGATATACAGCAGTTGCCTGTCCATAAGACTGCGCGGTAGGGGTCTGTGCTCCCCCGCCCGCCTAAGTTGTGGCTAGGTCTGCCGGAAATAAACTGGCCTGAGTCATATTATCCATGAACCGCAGCATACGACCCCATGACATCCTGAAAATCCTGGTGCAAATGTGAAATCCATCGGACCTGGCTCAACCACAGGAACCTCACCCTGTTTCTCAATAATGGGATTCTCTGCTGGACCCACTGGTGGCATAACTGGAATAGTCCTGGGATGTCCTCACCCTCTACCATGGGCTGGAGCCCTCCCTCAGCTTCGGCCTCTGCCTCGGCCTCTAGCAACTGGGGGAGTAGCTCTTCCCTGGTCTGGAACTTCATACGAGCGCGTTCTCACCATATGTGAGAGAATAAGAGATGGATATTTAGTACTACATTAACTGCACGATGGAATATGAAGAGAGGTAATTTCCTAACATCCTATAGCCTCTCGAAGATAAGTATAGACGTCTCCGTACCGATCCGCAAGACTCTATTAGGCCTGCTCATAACTTGTGAGACCTAAATGAACCTAGTGCTCTGATACCTTGTTGTCATGACCCAATTTCACCTATAAGTCGTGATGGCGCCCAACACTACAGCTAGGCAAGCCAATTAATAAATTAAGCATATATTGATTAAACTTTTAATCCAAGAAAGTAATAAAATACCAAATTCTACCAATATGTGTGTGCTAAGACCTGGTGTCATAAGTGTATGAGTATCTAGTAGATTATACAAAACCTCAATAATGTCTGAAATAAAATAGACAGAATAAAAAGATACAAGGAGAGACACTAGTAGCTGCAGAACGGCTCAGAAAGGCAGCTCACCACTATTTTCCTGGATAGCGTGGGTGTAAGACGATAGGTCCCCCCACTAGTACTTGCCTCAGGTCCTGCACAAAAAGTACAGCAAGTGTAGTATGAGTACGTAAACAACGTGTACCCAGTAAGTATCAAGCCTAATTTCAAAGTGGTAGAGACGAGATGGCCGACTTTGACACTCACTATGGGCCAATAAAAATAATGGAAATACGATTAAAATATTTAAATCAGCATGATTCACAGAATTTACAATAAATCATTTAACCATCGGAAATAATCAAATTCCTTCAATTGCAACGATTCTCAATATATTAATTAAATCTCATTTATAGGAATAACAATTAATTCCTTAACAAGCAGGCATAATAATTCATTAAATTCCAAGGATTCTCAATTTTTATCAATTAGGTTTGCAAGCTTAAATAAACTACTAAGGTATCGTGTGATTATTATTATTAAGTATAATTTCTGCCGAGGACGTACGACCCGATCCAGAGTGTCGTGTACACTGTCGAGGGACGTGCGGCGCGATCCATAGATGCATCTATTCTGCCGAAGTATTCGGCCTGCTCCACCAGAAAGGAGGGCATTTTCTTATGTACCTACGGAAGGAGAGTATATTTATTATAAGATAAATTCGGGAGGAAGAACAATTTCTCTTACCAATTAATTAATTTAAGCAAAAAATCAAGTATATGAGATTTTCATCCTTTAATATTCTTTTCTAACAATTCACAATATATGTATATATCAAATAATATTAATTAAACAAAGAATACAATTTACACAAGTAATTCATGCTTTGAGTTCTAAACTACCCGAACTTTAGCATTAATAGTAGCTACGCACGGACTCTCATCACCTCGTGCGTACGTAGCCCCCACAATTAGCAATAATTATTTAATTTTAATCACCTATGAGGTAATTTCCCCCACACAAGATTAGACAAGAGACTTACCTCGTCTTGCTCCAATTTAATCCACTAAAAGGCCTTTTTCACGATTATCTAACTCTGTCTAGCTCGAATCTAGCCAAAATAATTCGATACAATCACTAAAAATTTATAGGAATCAATTCTATAAGAAAATACTACATTTTTAATAAAAAACCCGAAATTAATAAAAAATTTGTCCTTGGGTCCCACGTCTCGGAATCTGTCGAAATTTATGAAATCCGACAAACCATTCAATTACGAGTCCAACCATACCAGTTTAACTCAAATCTGACTCCGAATCGATACAGAAATCTCGAAAATTCGTTTCTATGAGATTTCTAAAATTTTCCAAATTTCAATCTCAAAACACTAATTAAATGGTGAAAACAATGATATATTTTTGATCCGTTAACCGTCCGAAACTCATCCGAGGCCCTCGGGACCTCAACCAAATATACCAACAAGTCCTAAAACATCATACGAACTTAGTCGAACCTCTAAATCACGTCAAACAACACTAAAACCACGAATCATACCCCAATTCAAGCTTAATGAAACTAAGAATTTTCAACTTCTGCATTCGATGCCGGAACCTATCAAATCAAGTTCGATTGACCTCAAATTTTGCACATAAGTCATAAATGACATAACGGAGCTGTAAAAATTTTAAGAACTGGATTCTGACCCCGATATAAAAAAGTCAACTCCTCGGTCAAACTTCCAAACTTAAATTCTTGTTTTTAGCCATTTCAAGCTTAATTTAACTACGGACTTCCAAATAAAATTCCAAACACGCTCCTAAGTCCAAAATCACCATACGGAGCTGTTGGAATCATCAAAATTCCATAACTCGGGCTAGGTACTTCGAAATTTAATTTCGGGCATACGCCCAAGTCCCAAATCACGATACGGACCTACCAGAACTGTCAAAATACTGATCCAAGTCCGTTTGCTCAAGATGTTGACCAAAGTCAACTCAATTGAGTTTTAAAGCTCTAATCCACATTTTAATCTATTTTTCACATAAAAACTTTCCAGAAAATTTTACGGACTGTGCACGCAAGTCGAGGAATGATAAATAGTACCTTTCGAGGTCTTAGAATACATAATTAATTATTAAATTTAAAGATGACATTTTGGGTCATCACAAGATATATATACTTATAGCGGCTGCAAGATGTGATTGATTTAATTTGTACGTGAAATAATCTATCTTTTTTAGAATTAACTGTATATTACATTGTAATACATATGTTACTACTATTGGTTCATTTTGCATTATAATTATCTAATCCCTTGTTATATTTTCCATGGAAACAAGGCCGTTTTAGGTCTAACTCTCCTCCATGTGCCCCCCTCCCTCCCACCCCCACCCCCCAATAAAAAAGAGTTCTAGCGTAAAATATCTAACTTTCTATCTGATATATAGAAGGGCGATTCTTCAAATTTAATGTCGCTTTTCAATTTGATAGGAGTATAAATCTTACATTGTCATCTTATTAAGATGACGTATAACTTTCAATGATTCTAATAAGAATATTACAAAAACGGAGATAGATAATTCGAAGAAACTAAAAAAATAATTAGATAAGCATAACCTACATGTTCTTTCCAAATTTTCCCGCAAGTACGCACTTTCCATATTAATTGGTATCTTTACACAAATAATCGTTAGATTTACTGTTTATTTTTTCTAGTTAGTATACATGGATTATAGATAGATTATACATGATTCGACACATATTATACATAGATTATACATATAATATACTTCCGCCAGCTATTTTTTGTTTAAGTAATTGAGGATGAGCGACTATTTAGGTTAATTCTTCTTTACCAAAAAAAGTATTCCAGCATCAGTTAAAAATAATTTAGATCCAAACTTATATTCTGTAAGCCCCTAGTAACCTGACCGATAACGAAGTAGTTTATAGGACTTATTATTGTGACATGGATATATCAAGAAACCACAAATATTATAATTTCAAAGGTTGTTAAGGTTTTTTAATAGATAAGAAAGCTATTTTTTTAAATGCAGTCATCCACACCGAACACTTGTTTTTTGTAAAATAGGAATATATGAAAATATATTGGTTATTTTTATAGTATTCGCAGGTTTAAACAACAAAAGGTTTAAGTTCTATTTACATTTTGTATCATCTCAATTTTATTTGATAATATTGGTATTGGAGTTACCTTGCACGCATGTGATCGACTATTCCCATTTTTGGATTGTATGAATGTAATAACCCAACCGGTCATTTTGACTTTTAGAACCCCGTTTCCCTAAATAAATTTTTTTGTATGTGCTTTCATTAATTTATGATTTGCGGGGATGGTTGGTTCGGGATTTGGAAGTGTGCGAGTTAAAATCGGAACACTTGGTTCCTTAAGTTGGCCTTAAAATGCTAAGTTCGACTTCGGTCAACATTTTGCAAAAATGACCCCGAAATCGGGATTTGACGGTTCTAATAGCTCCATATGGTGATTTTGGACTTAGGAGCATGTTCGCATTTCTTTTTGGAAGTACGTAGTTAAATTAGGCTTGAAATGGCTAAAACAAGAATTTAAGTTTGGAAGTTTGACCGAGGAGTTGACTTTTTGATATCGGGGTCGGAATCCAGTCCCAAAAATTTTCATAGCTCTGTTATGTTATTTTTGACTTGTGTGCAAAATTTGAGGTTAATCGAACTTGATTTGATAGGTTTCGGCACCGAATGTAGAAGTTGAAAATTTTAAGTTTCATTAAGCTTGAATTGGAGTATGATTCGTGGTTTTCGCGTTGCTTGATGAGATTTGAGGTTTTGACTAAGTTCGTATGATATTTTAGGACTTGTTGGTATATTTGGTTGAGGTCCCGAGGGGCTCGGGTGAGTTTCGAATGGCTAACGGGTCATTTTTTGCCTTTGGGAGATTGCTGATAGCTACTGGTATTTTTCTTCTGATTTCCTTATACGCGACCGCGTAAGTTCGTCTGCGATCGCAGAGTGTATTTTGGGCAGAGGTGACTTTGTTCCACGCGATCGCGTGAGATAGTTTGCGATCGCGTAGGCTTAGTTGAGGCAGTGTTGATTTTGTTCTTCGCGATCGCATGAGGTCAATCGCGATCGCATAGGTTGGGCCAGTCTGTGCATCGCGATCGCGTGGCATTGTTTGCGATCGCATAGGGGAAACTTGAGAGGAAGCTGGGCCACGTGTTTGCTCTATGCGATCGTGTGAAGAGGGATGTTATCACGTAGAGTTGGAATCTTGTGCAATGCGATCATGTAGGGTTAATTTTGGCAGTGGGAGAATTGTACATCGCGATCGCGTGGACAAGTCCGCGATCGCGTAGAAGAAATCACTGGATAGAGAGTGTAAGTTCTGAAAATGGGACTTCGTCCCATTTTCCATTTTTACCAATTTGGAGCTCGGATTGGGGTGATGTTTGGGAGATTTTCATAGAAAATAACGGGGTAATTGTTCTTAACTCAATATTGGTTAAATTACCCGAATCCATGGGGAATTTAAGGACTCATTTTCATGGCTAGAAGCCTGGACTAGACTAGAAAGGAGATTGCTTTGGTCTTCAGTCAGCTCTATGTGAGATATTTTGGATCGGGCTACACGCCGTAGAAATATTGGATCGGGTTGCACGCCTCAACAAGCCTTCAGGCAATATATCAGATCGGGCTACACACCGCAATAATATATGGATCGGGCTACATGCCGTAGCAGTATTGGGTCAGGCTGCACGCCGCAACAATATAGCGCTTGGGCTGTAGGAGCCCCTCCGGAGTCTGTACACCTAGTGAGCGCAAGTACCTTTGATTGTGAGTATTGAGGCTGAGAGCTGAGTGACTGAGCTGTTGAGATAGATAAGTGACAGTAGCCCTGTGAGGCTGTACTTGCTCTTATTTGTTGTTGCACTTCGTTACTATTTGTTGTTGTTGTGAAATTTTCTGGAGGGCTTATATTGTTGTACCTAAGCTCAAAATGTTTTGATTTAAAACACCAGATTGAAAGCATGCCTATTTTTCTTGCTGAAATTACTGAAATGAACTGCATTTGTATAGCTCGTCACTGCTTCTCAGTTCCTTATTTAATTCTGTTACTTACTGAGTTGGAAGTACTCACGTTACTCCCTGTATTGAGTTGCGTTCGCAAACCTAGTGCTCCTTTCTTATTATCTTTCCTTCTCTGTATTGATATCTAGATGTAGACTATTATAGACACTGTCTTTTAGATTGAGAGTCTAGTTGCTCATGACTTAGTGACACCCCGATGTCTGGCTATTTTTCCGCACTTATGTTTTATTTGGGTTTTACCCCGTATTTATGAGAAACTCCGGTTATTTTAAATGTCTTAATTCATTTCTGTTAAATTTTGAAAGTGTTTTGGAAAGGTCGGCTTGCCTAGTACGACGATAGGTGCTATCACGACAGGTTAGGTTTTGGGTCGTGACAAGTTGGTATCAGAGCCTAGGTTACATAGGTATCATGAGTCATGAGCGGGTTTAGTAGAGTCTTGCAGATCGGTACGGAGACGTCTGTACTTATCTTCGAGAGGCCGTAGAAACCTTAGAAAACTCCACATTCTTGAAATCTTGTCGTGCGAATCTGTTGATTCTAGTAACTAAACTTTTGTTGTTTCATTCTCTAACAGATGGTGAGGAATTGTACTACCGGACAGGAGGGCCAGCCACTAGTACCACCAGCCAGGGCCGCGAGAGGCCGAGGCCACGGTAAAGGCCGTGGTAGGGGCAGAGGTGCAGCCCGCACAATAGCCGGGAAAGTACCTGCAGATCCACCAGTTGCCCCAGATCAGGACAAGATTCCAGCTGTTGATGCACCAGCTCAGGCACCACCTGTGCCTATTGTGATTCCAGGCCTTCAGGAGGCCTTATCTCATATTCTGACCATATGCACTGACCTTGCTCTGGCGGTCTCTGTTCCGGCCGCAGCAGCCACTTCTCAGGTCTGGGGAGGTCCTCAGACTCTCGCTGCTCGCACACCAGAGCAGGTGGTACAGGGATTTCAGACACCGGGGGCACCACCAGCTCAGTCGGTAGTAGCTGCTTAGGACTATGTGGTTCCTGCTATGCCTGAGGATGAGCAATGTAGATTGGAGAGGTTTGGGAGACTCCAACCTCCATTTTTTAGTGGTGTAGAGGGAGAGGATGCATAGGGTTTCTTGGACAGGTGTCAGAGGATACTTCGTACAACTGGTATTCTGGAGACTAGTGAGGTCTCCTTCACTACCTTTTAGTTCTCTGGGGCTGCATTCAGTTGGTGGGAGGCTTACGTGAGGCGTAGACCGGTTGGCGCAGCACCCCTTACTTGGAAGCAGTTCTCCATTATCTTTATGGAGAAGTTCGTACCTCAGTCCCGCAGAGAGGAGCTATGCAGACAGTTTGAGCAGCTTCATCAGGGTGATATGTCTGTGACGCAGTATGAGATGCAATTCTCAGAGTTGGCCCATCATGCTATCTGGTTGGTTCCCACAGACAGGGAGAGGATCAGGAGGTTTATAGATGGCCTCACTTATCAGCTTCGAATGCTTATGACCAGAGAGAGAGTATCTGGTGCTAGTTTTGATGAGGTTGTCGACATTTCTCGGCAGATTGAGATGGTTCGTGGTCAGGAAAGGTTTAAGAGGGAGGCCAAGAGGCCTCGTGAACAAGGTGGATTTAGTGGTACTCCTTCTGGGGGTCAGTTCCAGCACAGTAGAGGCCGTCCATTCAGACATGCTCAGACGGCTCATCCAGTTCACCACAAAGCATCATCTGGCCATGGTTCTCACAGTTATCAGCAGGGCCGTTCATCTCTTGGTGCCCTTCCAACGCAGAGTTCTTCTCGTGCTCCATTGGTTCAGGGTTCGTCTATGTCGGGTCCTTCTGCTAGTTATCCCTGTCATCGGGGCTCCCTTAAGTCCCCAGCACCAGCACCGGGGTGTTGCAATGAGTGTGTGGAGTTTGGTCACATGAGGAGAGAGTGTCCCCATCTAGTTGGAGGTCCCACTCCGTAGAGGAGCCAGTCTATGTCATCAGCATCAGTTCCTACACCACCCGCCCAATCAGCTAGGGGTGGAGCTCAGTCAGCTAGGGGTCGCCCGAGAGGGGGAGGCACATCACGGGGTGGCCAGGCCTGTTTCTATGCCCTCCTTGCCAGACCAGATGCTATTGCTTCAGATGCTGTGATTACAGGTTATCTTAGTTTGTCACAGAGATGCCTCTGTATTATTTGACCCTGGTTCCACTTATTCATATGTGTCCTCGTATTTCACTCATTTTCTAGACATGCCCCGTGAGTCTTTAGTGTTATCTGTTCATGTATCTACTCCTTTAGGCGATATTATTGTTATGGATCGCGTATATCGGTCATGTGTGGTGTCTATTGGGGGTTTGGAGACCCGAGCAGACCTTTTGCTGCTTAGTATTATTTTCTTCGATGTGATATTGGGTATAGATTGGTTGTCTCCATGCCGTGCCGTTCTAGATTGTCACGCTAAGACGGTGACGTTGGCGATGCCGGATATTCCGAGGGTTGAGTGGAGCGGTTCTATAGACTATGTGCCTAGTAGGGTGATCTCATATTTGAAGGCTCAGCGGATGGTTGAGAAGGGTTGTCTATCCTATTTGGCATTTGTGAGGGATGTTAGTGCAGAGACTCCTACCATTGATTCTATTCCGGTGGTACGTGACTTTCCGGATATGTTTCGTGCAGACCTTCCGGGCATGCCGCATGATAGGGATATTGACTTTGGTATTGATTTGGTGCCGGGCACTCGGCCCATTTCTATCCCACCATATCTTATGGTACCGGCAAAGTTGAAGAAGTTGAAAGAACAGCTTCAGGAACTCCTTGATAAGGGGTTTATTCGGCCTAGCGTGTCACTTTGGGGTGCGCCGGTTCTATTTGTAAAGAAGAAAGATGGTTCTATGAGGATGTGCATTGACTACAAGTAGTTGAACAAGGTCACAGTCAAGAACAAGTATCCTTTACCATGTATTGATGATCTATTTGACCAGCTTCAGGGGGCGAGGGTGTTCTCAAAGATTGATTTGAGGTCAGGGTATCACCAGCTGAAGATTCGGGATTCGGATATTCTTAAGACAACTTTCAGGGCCCGATATGGCCATTATGCATTTAAAGTGATGTCTTTTGGGCTGACCAATGCCCCAGCAACGTTCATGCATTTGATGAACAGTGTATTCCAGCCCTATTTGGACACATTCATTATTGTGTTCATTGATGACATCTTGGTGTACTCTCGTAGAGCATGCTCAGCATCTGAGGATTGAATTACAAAGATTGAGGGAGGTGAAGCTCTATGCAAAGTTCTCCAAGTGTGCGTTTTGGCTAGGTTCAGTAGCATTCTTGGGTCACGTGGTGTCCAGTGAGGGTATTCATATGGATCCGAAGAAGATAGAGGTGGTGTAGAGTTGGCCTAGACCGTCCTCGGCCACAAAGATTAGGAGCTTTATTGGTTTGGCGGGCTATTACTGTCGCTTTGTGGAGGGATTTTCATCTATTGCATCGCCCTTGACCAAATTGACCCAAAAGTGTGCTCCATTCGGGTGGTCGGATGAGTGTGAGGAGAGCTTTCAGAAGCTCAAGACTGCCTTGACCACAGCTCCAGTGTTAGTTCTACCATCAGCTTTAGGTTCTTACACCGTGTATTGTGATGCCTCGAGGATAGGTATTGGATGTGTTCTGATGCAGGAGGGTAGGGTGATTGCCTATGCCTCGCGCCAATTGAAGACTCATGAGAAGAACTATCATGTCCATGATCTTGAGTTAGCATCTATTTTGTGTGCCTCTTAAAGATTTGGCGGCCCTATTTGTACGGGGTTCATTGTGATATCTACACTGATCACCAGAGTTTGCAGCATCTGTTAAAGTAGAAGGATCTTAATTTGCAGTAGCGGAGATGGTCGGAGCTTCTCAAGGAGTATGATATCACTATTTTGTACCATTCGGGGAAGGCCAATGTGGTGGCCGATGCTTTGAGTTGCCGGGCAGAGAGTTTGGGGAGTTTAGCATATCTTCTAGTAGCAGAGAGACCTTTGGCATTGGATGTTCAGGCCTTAGCTGGCCAGCTTGTCAGACTGGATATTTCGGAGCCGAGTCGGGTATTGGATTGTGTGGTATCCAGGTCTTCTCTTTATGGACATATCAGGGAGCGTCGGTATGATGACCCCCACCTACTCGTTCTTCAGGGCAGGATTCATTGAGGTGATGCTAGGGATGTGACTATTGGTGATGACGATGTGTTGAGGATACAGGGCCGGATATGTGTGCCTAACGTAGATGGGCTCCGGGAGTTGATTCTTGAGGAGACCACAATCGCGGTATTCCATCCATCCGGGTGCCGTGAAGATGTACCAGGATTTGAGACGGCAGTATTGGTGGAGGCGGATGAAGAAGAATATAGTTGGGTTTGTGGCTCGGTGTCTCAACTGTCAGCAGGTTAAGTATGAATATCAGAGACCAGGTGGCTTGATTCAAAGGTTAGAGATCCCAGAGTGCAAGTGGGAGCGGATCACCATAAACTTCGTAGTTGGGCTCCCACGGACTTCGAGGAAGTTTGATGTTATTTGGGTTATTGTGGATCGGTTAACCTCGTCCGCGCACTTCATTCCAGTTGGTACTACTTACTCCTCAGAGCGGTTGGCTGAGATTTACATCTAAGAGATTGTTCGCCTGCATGGTGTCCCACTTTCCATCATTTTAGATTGGGGCACTCAATTTACATCGCAGTTTTGGAAGGCCGTGCAGCGAGAGTTGGGTACTCAGGTTGAGTTGAGCACAACCTTTCACACTCAGACGGACAAACAGTCCGAGCGCACTATCCAGATATTGGAGGACATGTTACGCGCTTGTGTCATTGACTTTGGGGGTTCATGGGACCAGTTTCTGCCGCTCGCGGACTTTGCATATAACAACAGTAATAAGTCGAGCATTCATATGGTTCTGTACGAGGCTTTATATGGGAGGAGGTGTAGATCTCCGGTAGGATGGTTTGAGCCGGGTGAGGCTAGGCTCTTGGGTACATACTTGGTCCAGGATGCATTAAACAAGGTGAAATCGATTCAAGAGCGGCTTCGCATGGCATAGTCTAGGTGGAAGAGCTATGCGGACAAGAAGGTCCGTGATGTGTCTTTCATGTTTGGGGAGAAGGTTTTGCTGAAGGTATCACCCATGAAGGGTGTTATAAGGTTTGGGAAGAGGGGAAAGTTGAGCCCCCGGTTCATTGGACCTTTTGAGGAGCTTCAGAGGATAGGGGAGGTGGCTTACAAGCTTGCCTTGCCACCTAGCTTGTCGAGTGTGCATCCAGTGTTTCACGTTTCTTTGTTCCGGAAGTATATTGGAGACCGTCACATATTTTGGATTTCAGCACGGTTTAGTTGGATGGTGAAATGACTTATGATGTGGAGCCTGTGGCCATTTTGGATTGGCAGGTTCGGAAGTTGAGGTCAAAGAGTATAGCTTCAATAAAAGTGTAGTGGAGAAGTCAGCCTGTGAAGGAGGCCACCTAGGAGATCGAGCGGGAGATGCGAAGCAGATATCCACACCTATTTGAGACTCTAAGTATATTTCTAGACCCGTTCGAGGATGAACGTTTGTTTAAGATGGGGAGGATGTAACGACCCGGCCGGTCGTTTTGAGAGTTATACCCCGTATCCCCCATTTCAGCTTCTTTCTGTTTCATCTATATTATGATATGTCGGGTTAGTTGCTTCGGGTCCGAAGTGGTTTCGGAGTAAATTGAGACACTTAGTCTCTTTATTAGAAGCTTAAGTTGGAAAAGTCAACCGGATGTTGACTTATGTGTAAACGATCTAGGATTTGAATTTTTATGGTTCTGTTAGCTCCGTTAGGTGATTTTGGACTTAGGAGCGCACTCGGAATGTGATTTGGAGGTCCATAGTGGAGATAGGCTTGAATTGCGAAAATTGAAAATTTGGCGATTTTGGTCGACAGTGGAAAATTTGATATCAGGGTCGGAATGGATTTCCGGAAGTTGGAGTAGGTCTGTGGTGTCAATTGTGGTATGTGTGTAAAATTTGAGGTCATTCGGGGGTGTGTTGATAGGTTTCGGCATCATTTGCGAAATTTGGAACTTTTGAAGTTCTTAGGCTTGAATTCGAGGGTAATTTGGTGTTTTGATGTTGTTTTGAGTGATTCGAAGGTTTGACTAAGTTTGCATGGGGTTATATGACTTGTTGGCATATTTAGATGAGATCCCGGGGGCCTCGGGTGTGTTTCGAATGCTTAACAGTTGAGTTTTTGGACTTTAAAGATTGCTGAAGACTTATGATATTTGGTAGATTTGCGTAGGCCGCAGGTGCTTACTCGCACGTGCAGAGGAAGGAGCGTAGAAGCGGGAGTTGAGGAGATTGCCGGGGTTCGTAGGTGCGAGGGTGTTTCCGTATCTGTGAGCCCGCAGATGCGCTTGAAGCTCCACAGATGCGAAAAATGAGTTGGAGTGGAGGATCGCAGAACCGGACTTTTGTCTGTAGGTGCACACACGCAGGCACGACCACTTGCACGTAGATGCAGACCTAGCACTTTTAGTCATTCCCGCACCTATAATGGAATTTCCGCAGGTGCGGTATCGCAGATGCGACTGAAGGTTCGCAGGTGCGGAAGAACTGGACAGAAAAGTGGGATTTCGAGGGTTTGATTCCCATTTCGATTTTGGGACTTTGAGAGCTCGGTGTGAGGCGATAATTCGAGATTATGGGGTAAGTAATTCTAACTCGGATTGGACTATATTCCATGAATCTATTGCTATTTTCATCATCTAATTAGAGATTTGATTTGTAAATTTGGGGGAAAATGGAGGAAACTTTATAGGCTTAAATTTTGAGTTTTGGAAGGAGATTTGAGGTTGGATTCGAGTAATTCTTGTATGGTTGGGCTCGTGAGTTGATGGGTGTTCATATTTTGTGACTTTTGTCAGATTTCAAGACGTGGGCCAGGGGGCGGGTTTTAGTCGATTTTAGATTTTGGCTCTAATTTAGTAGTTTTCTTGTGGGATTGATCCCTTTAGCCTTTATTAATTGTGTTGTATTATTTGTGGCTAGATTCAGGACGTTTGGAGGCCGATTTGAGAGGCAAAGGCATCACGGAGTAGGATTTTTGCTCTGATTGAGGTAAGTAACACTCTTAAATCTGGTTTTGAGGGTGTGAAATCCCGAGAATTTGTATGATGTGAATACTTGGAGGTAACGCACACGCTAGGTGACGGGTGTGTGTGCGTGCACCGTGAGGGATTGTGACTTGGTCAGTCCCGTGAGACTGTAAAGTGAAATAGCCATTGTTATTACTTGTTTTTTTCCTTGTCTTGAGCAATTGACTACCTTTCATGCTAGAAGCCATGCTGAGGCCATATGATATCATTGTTGGGACTCGCAACGTCGAATACTTGTTGAATTATTTGCTAATTACTGTCTTGTACTCAGTCACAGTCTTACTTGTGTGTTATATCTCCACCCCCTCTCATTTCTGGTTGATACTTGTTGTATTCTCTGTTTGGGCTAATTATTATGATATTCTGCGAGCTCGAGGGGCTGGAGAGGCTACCGACTGAGATAGGGCCAGAGTGCCGGACTGAGAGTTATGTGAGATATATTGGATCGGGCTGCACGCCGTAGAAATATTGGATCAATTTGCACGCCGCAACAAGCCTTCGGGCAATATATCGGATCAGATTGCACGCCGCAACAATATATGGATCGGGATGCACGCCGCAGCAATATAGCGCTTGGGATGTAGGAGCCCCTACGGAGTCTGTATACCCCCAGTGAGCGCAGGTACCTTTGATTGTGAGTATTGAGGCTGAAAGCCGAGTTATTAAGCTATTGAGATAGATGAGTGACAGTAGACCTGTGAGGCTATATTTGCTCTTATTTGTTGTTGCACTTCATTGCTAATTGTTGTTGTTGTGAAATTTTCTAGAGGGCTTATATTGTTGTACCTGAGCTCGAAATGTTTTGATTTAAAACACAGGGTTGAAAGCATGCCTATTTTTCTTGCTAAAATTACTGAAATGAATTGCATTTGTGTAGCTCGTCACTGCTTCTCCGTTCCTCATTTAATTCTGTTACTTACTGAGTTGGAAGTACTCACGTTTCTACCTGTATTGAGTTGCGTTCGCAGACCTTGTGCTTCTTCCTTATTATCTTTCCTTCTCTGTATTGATATATAGACGCAGACTATTGTAGACACTGTCTTTTAGATTGAGTGTCTAGTTGCTCATGACTTAGTGACACCCCGATGTCGAGCTATTTTTCTGCACTTGTATTTTATTTGGGTTTTACCCCGTATTTATGAGAAACTCTGGTTATTTTAAATGTATTAATTCATTTCTGTTCACTTTTGAAAGTGTTTTGGAAAGGTCGGCTTGCCTAGTACCATGATAGGCGCCATCACGACAGGTTAGGTTTTTGGTCGTGACAATAGATGCATCTATGGATCGCGTCGCACGTCCCTCGGTAGTGTACACAACACTCTGGATCGGGTCGTACGACCTCGGCAGAAATCGTGCCTAATAATAATTATTATACGATACCTTGATATTTTAATAGCAGCTTGTGAAGTTAAATAAATAAATTGGAAATTATCGCATTTGAAGGAATTTAATTATTTCTGCTAGTTAAAGAAAATTATAGTTAATTCTATAAATCATGCTGATTTAAATATTTCTGTTTCTATTTTATTCGTTATTATTGACCCTTAGTGACTGTCAAAGTCGACTTCTCGTCTCTACCTCTTCGAGATTAGGCTTGATACTTACTGGGTATACGTTGTTTACGTACTCATGCTACAGTTGCTGCACTTTTTGTGCAGGGCCCGAGACAGGTGCTATAGTTGGACCTATCGGCGTGCACCCACGATATCCAGAGGCTTAGTGGTGAGCTGCCCTTCTGAGCCCTTCTGCAGCAACAGTCTGTTCCTGAAATTTTTATTCTGTCTACTTTATTTCAGACAGTATTTGGAAATTTTTGTATAATCTACTATATGCTTATACACTTGTGACACCAGGTCTTGGCACACACATTGGTAGAATTAGGATTTGATTATTGTTCTTAGTTATTTTAATTACCAGATCTTTCCATATTATTTTAATTCTTGCAATTAAGAAGAGTTTAATTACTCGGTTAATTTTAAAGAATTGATTATATGCTTAAATTACTAGTTGGCTTGCCTAGTTATAGTGTTGGGCAGCATCATGACCTATAGATGAAATTGGGTCGTGACAACATGGTATCAGAGCATTAAGTTCACGTAGGTCTCACAAGTTATGAGCAAACCTAATAGAGTCTTGCGGATCGGTACGAAAATGTCAGTACTTATCTTCCAGAGGCTATAGGGTGTTAGGAAACCACCTTTCTTCATATTCCATCGTGCAATTGATGTAGCACTAAATATCTTTCTCTGATTCTCTCACAGATAGTGAGAACGTGCTCCAACGAGGCTCTAGACTAGGGAAGAGCTACTCCCCCAGTTGTTAAAAGCCGAGGGAGGGCTCCAACCCGTGGTAGGGGACGAGGACGTCCCATGACTGTTCGAGTTATGCATCCTGTGGGTCCAGTAAAGAATCTCATTGTTGAGGAACATGGTGAGATGCTTGTGTCAGAGCCAGCTCCGGTGAATTTCACGTCTGCACCAGGATTCCAGGATGTCATGGGTCGTATGCTGCGGTTAATGGACAATATGACCCAGGCCGGTTTATTTCCGGCAGACCCATTCACATCCCAGGCGGGTGGGGGAGCACAGACTCCGACCGCACAGGCTAATGAGTAGGCAGTTGTTGTATATCAGGCTCACGACCTGTAGGTGAAATTAGAGTCAATAGATAATTAAAGAGACTACAATGTATTTAGTAGAATGGGAAAAGGAAGGAAAGAAATTTACCCACCGAGTTCTGAACGTCACTGGTTTTACGAGCATTTCTCCATTATCAAAAAAAGAAAAAAGAAGAAGAAATATAGTACTTGCTTCCCTGAAACTATATTTCTAATTATTCCTATATGTAAGAGGAAAAGCTTGATTATATATCCATATATTGGTGCTTCTACCAAATTGCATCCATTTATATGGTTAAGTAATAAATTGAGGTGATTATATATATATATATATATATATATATATATATATATATATATATATATATATATATTAATTAAACAATGTTTACATGATTAAATTGTGTAAATGATAACTGCCATGTAACCTTCAGTGATTTGATGTAAACGTTGAAACATGCCATAATCTTGCGAGATAGCTCGAATATTACCAAAAGTAGGAAAATAACAAAAAAAGAATATAAAGAAGTAATGGTAAACTGAAGTAGGAATATTGAAACATGTCCTTATCTTCCGCGACAGCTCGAATATTACTAAAAATTAAAAATATCTAAAAAGAAAATATAAATAAAAATATGTCATAATCTTCAGCGACAACTCGAAAATTACCGAAAATTCGAAATTTAAAAAGATAATATAAATAAAAATAATGGTAAACTAAACTAGGATACTTATTCATCCATTTGCAAATTAAGAGTTGTTATTAAGAGAGTATCAAATATTAATAATCTTATGTAGCAAATCACCACGGCCTAGGCTGAAAATTGACTTGACCATTACAATATTGTAGAGGTAAATTTTGAAAATCTTTTGAAAAATGGAGAGTACAGTCACCACTATTATTAAGTATATAAATTACATGTGAACACTACAAAAATGAACTGGATTCATCTGTATATACTACCAAAACTGAAAAACTAAAGATATTGGAAAAACTTTATAAATACTAGGCTTCTACATTACAAAGTTCATATCACATAGTAACTCTTAGTAATAAATACTAGTTATATCATAATTATCTTTGAGAATGAGTACTAGACTGATTAAAGGTCGCAAAAGTGTTTGTCTCGCGAAGATAGAAAATAAGAATAATCGACAAGTGTCTTTCTCAAAACGCCGAAATAGTGTCTTTAAGAAAGCAAACGAGCTTGCCGTTATGACGTGTGCTGAAGTTGGCATCATCGTGTTTCCACCAGGTAATTACAAGCCTAGTTACATTTTTTTGGTCATCTATACATACATGATATATCATCAACAAATATAACTTTTTAAGCATTAATGTACATTAAACATGCAAATCCAAGATCTTGAACATAATAATTAATGTCACGTATCTTTAAAGCATCATAAAAAATTACTTGGCATGGGAGGTGTTATAACGCTAGATTAACTGATTTGTCTTCTTTTGCCCTATTTTGTATAACTGACTTCTCTCCTCTTGCTCTATAGGTAACAAGCCTTACTTTTTTGGTCATCCAAATGTAAATGAAACCATCCACAAATATGTTTGCGAAGAAAGGTCTCCATCACCATCATCACAAGGCATTGATGACAAGCATGTCCAGATATTCCGAAAAGCCAATTCTATAACACTTAACACACAACTCAATACTCTGCAAGATCAGCTGGATTTTGCATTAAACTTGAAAAGCAAACTCAAGGAAAAAAAATAAGAATTTGGAGAGCCAACAAGAGTTGTTCAGGGGTCCTATAGAGAAGATGAACTACACGGAGGCTTCAATGTTGAAAGAGGGATTGGAAGATTTGCTCTTGAAGGTGAAGAACTATGGCACTAAACGTGGTTATGGTTACGAAAATGCAAAGTGGAAGGCTGAATAAAAGCTACTGCTAGTTTTTATAAATAATAGTTCATGTTATTTATTTTTAAAAGTGCGCAACCATAAAAGTTATTGTCGTATGACTAGGATATCACGGGTATAAACCATAGAAATAATATTTTGCAAAAATGCAAAGTAAAGCTATCTACAACAGACCAACATGGTCATGGTTTGCCTCTTCCCCGAACGTATCCTATACATAGCAGGAGTTTAGTGCAGGGGTTGTTCTAGTTAATCATTTTGGGGGGGGGGGGGGGGTTGGGGTATTATGTGATGTTTTGGTGAAATCTACTATGTATGGGTAATCAAAAAGATGACTATGATGGAATATAAGTAGAGTTATAACAATGATATTTTAGTTTCAGATAATTTAAAAAATAAAAATAAAAATAGTATAATGCTATTTTTTAAAAACCTAATGCTGCATGACAGATCACATATACTTATTATATTGCAAATAATCAGAATAGAGTCTTCAAAATAATATCTAAGCTAGAGAGATAACCAAAGAATTCTAAAATCAAAAACTAACTTGAAAAGAATAAATTAAAGAATATAAAAAAAATGAAAGAAATTAAGCATAAAGAAGGAAAATGTAAACGTGGAACGAAAGTAAGAATTAGAGGCCAAACCTTTTTGTACTTTGCATTTTGCAGATAAAGATCTAAAGTGTATTTGTTACTTCGTAAACGATAAAGAGAAACAATTGTGAAATTAAGATAAACAATTAAAAAATACACTTTAGACCTTTGTCTGCATATCGAGCATCATCGATGCATATCGATCAACGCAAAGGGTGAGGCAGACAGACTTCCTTGATGAAGGTCAACACTTCTTCTTTTAAGGTCAAAATCATCCATCGAATGGTTCGAGTTACTCGATCATCACCTGCCCATAACATCATATCATTTCGTTAACCTAATTCTTGATGTAATGATCCGATCGGTCGTTTTGAGTTCTAGCGCATCGTCCGACGATTTGATCCTTGAGTAGCTTCACTTCAGGTATTATGACTTGTACGTGTGGTAGGAATTGAATTTCGGAAGTTCGGAGTTGATTCGGATGGAAAATTCAAATTTCTGAAGCCTTAACTTGGAAGAGTTGACTAAGGTTTGAATTCTGAGTAAAATACCTCGGAATCGAAATTTGAAGTTTTCAATAGGTTCGTGTGATGATTTCAGACGTGGGCGTATATTCGGGTTGAGTATCTGATCACCCGGGAGCATTTCGATGCTTATTATGAAAAGTTAACATTTTGAAAGTTTAAGAATTTCTTAAGTTTAAATTGAAGTGGACTTTGATATTATCGATATCCGTTTGAGTTTCCAAGCCTTGAAATAGGTTCATATTGTGATATATGACTTGTGCGTAAAGTTTGGCATTATTCCGGAAAGTTTAAGTGTGATTCGGATGCGTTCGGTGAAGTTTGAATGTTTGAGAGTTTAAAGAAAGGTTTCGACCGTCAATTCCTAATTTTGATATTTTTTGACGTGGTTTGAGTTTTCGACTAAGTCCGTATCGCATTTTGGGATGTGTTGGTATGCTTGGACAGGGTCCCAGGGGCTTCAGATGCGAATCGGATTGGAAACAGATCGAGTTTGGGCTTGGAAGAATTGCTAAAGCAGCTGTGATTTGGTGCAATCGCACCTGCGTGGAAAGAGCCGCAGGTGCGAGACCGCAAAACGGCCCTAGTGTCGCAGAAGCGGTTGGGTTTAAAGTTGCAGGAGCGAGGACTTTACCACACCTGCAGGTGTGAAAATGGGGGCGGAGGAGCGCAGAAGCGGAAGTTGTCTGGGGCTAGAAGATCACAAGTGCGGATGTTGTAGCGCACCTGCAGAGCAGCACGTTCGGTCGTGGGCGCGAAGGTGCGGAAGGCTGCTCGAGCTAGGAAGTCCGCAAATTCGGGCGGTTTCCACAGAAGCGGATGCGCTTATGCGATTGTGGTCTCGTAGAAATGGAAAGCTGGCATCTTGGGGTAAAGCCGCATCTGCGAGGTAGCTTCCGCAAAAGCGAAGCCGCAGAAGTCCAAGGAGTTCTGCAGATGCGAAAAATCGATTGGGCAGAATATATATGCTAGCCAATGCGGGATTTGTTCATTTCATCTCATTTGTCTCTTTTGGAACCGACTTTGGGGTGATTTTGGAGAGCTATTTCATCCACCTGTTGAGGGTAAGTGTTTCTAAACCACTTTTGATTATATTTCATAAACACATATGGAATTTTAACATGAAAATTAGTAGAAATTGGGGGATTTTGAAAAAAAACCTAGGATTTGGTATTTTGTATTTTTGACCATGAAATTGGACATGAAATTGAGAATAAATTATATATTTGAGTTCGTAATGTTATGGGTAATGATTATCTTCGAACATTTTCAGAATCCAGGCACGTGGGTCCTAGGGTTGACTGTCTTGACTTTTCGAGTGGAGTTGAGAATTGTTATAAGTTGATTAATTATGGGAAATAGAATATATATTTATGGATTTGCACATTTATTTGACTAGTTTTGTAGAGACGGGCATCGGTTTGACGTGTTTGAGAGGTGTTGGACTAGACTTGCGTAGAGTGATAGACTTACTATTGTAGAGATTTGACGGTCTTCATGATTAGCCGCAAAATAATTGTACTCCTCTTATAAATTTCAACCGCGCTATGCATTTTTATCGAAACGTTTTCCTTAAAGTTCATAACTCGCATGTTTATTCGTGAATGGGGTTAAGGACCCGTTAAAGCTTCTTATTCTAATGGGATCGGGTTGTTCGCCTCGATAGTATAATAGATGCATCTATGGTTCATGCCGTTCGATCCTCGGCAGTGCACACATTATGATGGGATCGGGTCGTTCTCCTCGGCAATATAATAGATATATCTATCGTTTGTGCCGTTCGACCCTCGGCAGTCCACTTAGGCCGTACGCCTCGGCCTTTCTATAAAATATTTTATGAAATCGTGCGTAATATTTGACAAGAAGGCAGTGTATCTGTGAGTTTTCCTAATTTGAACTGTGACGAACTATCTGGTGAGGTCCAATATATATATACTCCGATTAAAGAGGTAAGTGCTTAGTGAGATCTTGAGGTTAGAATTCAGAGGAGGATTGTACCTCGTATTTATATTTGTTCATACCGTTTATCTGCTTTGCCACATATTTATTTACTTCTTATTGTACCTGTCTTATTGGAAAACTAGTAAGTGTCGATGTCGACCCCTCATCACTATATCCCTGGGGTTAGGCTAGATACTTACTGGGTACGCATTGATTTACGTACTCATGCTACACTTGCTGCACTTATGGTGCAGGTATATATATGTTTCTGGTGGTCCTTCGGGCGCAGAGGCGCAACATTTGTGGGGATTTTACAAGGAGCTGCATTCCATGTTACGATATGCAACATACAGAGTCTCCATCAAAGTTATTTATGTTCTTCTGTCTAACTTGTATTCCAGATAGATGTTGTATTTTATTATATTTCCTAGTTAATGCTCGTGAACTTGTGACACCGGGTTTTGGAGGTTCCTAGTTAATGCTCATGTACTTATTATATTCCAGCAAGATGATCTTTTAGGAGGCTTAGAGTTGGAACAAATTTATTAGTTCAGGTGCTACATAGATGGATTTTGATTTGATGCAACATTTGGGTAGCGAAGGATGAGGAAGGACATGGCGGGGGGTGTCTCGCGATGGTCAAATTACTAGTAGGTCAAGTATAAAGAGCAGAGGTCGAGAAGTTGCTTAAAGGAGGTGGTTTAACCGAAGTGGGAGTGGCAAAGTAGCATATAGATTTTGTGGTAGGAAGCCACTTGCCTTGAAGAATGTTTAGAACGATTTGGGAATAATGGTGGATAATTACTAAGCCTATGCATTTCATTTGGGATGGTGGCTGCTGGACGGAGGAGGCTTGATTATGGCAGAGGGGAGTTTGCTGGAAATGGAGAGGTGTGAAACATGACTTCGAGTATGGAAATGTATTGTCGAACTGTTAGTTGATGTCAATGGGGGATGAACAGACTTTTATAGCTGGTGGGCGAGCATGGGCTCCGGAGAGTTTATTGATTTCGTGGTAGCTGTACCCAGTGCAGCATCGTTGGAATATGTCGGTAAAGAATTCCACAGGTGGGTGATCTCATGTGAGCAGATTAGCGGTTGTGTGATTCTGATGAAGTTTCTGTGAAGAGTTCTACTTACTACACGACAAAAGGTCGAATGTTCATGAGAAGTTTGACAGAATATTTCAAGAAATTTGCCGGGTTAAAGGCGCGAGATCATGGTAATTGAGAAGGAGGAATCCTTGTGGGTTCTGGGTTTATGTAATGGTAGCTTAAAGCTAAGTGAGGGAGCCCCACCTTCTACAATTGGATCACGTGGTTGTCTGATTGTGTGGTTCTTGGTTATCGGTGTATTGGTGTGTTATTATGATTGAGGAATAAAAACATCAGGGGTAATTCGGGCAAAGAACTTGATGGATGTGTGCTATATTTGGCTTTATCTATTCATGTTTAGGTTTTTGGGAAGACTCAGAGTTTATGCTTTTTGTGGATGTGATGTATAAGGAAAATAGTTTAGCCGGTTTCTTCTTTGAGAGGGTGTTCATGTTCTTGTAGAGCATTGGAGTTTGGTTATATTAAGGACCAGGTCAGAGCAGGTGACTCTCGACAACAGTCCTAGTGGGTTCAAGAATTAAGGTGCAATGCATAAGTATTTCGGGTCTGTTTTATGGCTAGGGATTGAGTTGTTGCAGTGGATTATGAAATGGGGCTTGGAGTGTTCTATATTATCATCGAGACTGCAGGGCAGTATTAGAGGAAAGGGATAAATAGCTTTGGATTTGCTGAAGGTCTTTCTGAATGGGTGTACCAGTTAGAGATGCTATTGTGCCCATGAGGAAGGTACGAGACGGTTCATGGGTATTGAGACAATGTGGTCTCGTGAAGTGGCTCACTAGGGATGAGTGTTGTTGAGTTTCGTTATGATTCTTGAATGGAGCTACTATTATATCTAAGGCAAGTCAAGAGTTAATTGGAAGAAGTTGGTACAGTTGGTAATGGTTGAATCAGCATGATTTTGGCAATGATCAGTTCCTTCGGTGTGTAAAGTTATACATGTGGTTTTTGGTTATACGTGCGGGCTCGACAACCACCACAACTTGATTGATTTGGGAGGTATTTGATTCAATGGCCTTGTGGTGTAAATAGATTCCGGAAGAGTCATGACGGTTTAGATCACGACTTGAGGTTTGTATTTTCTGCGGCATGAAAATTTGAAAGTTGAGGATCAAGAATGCGGTTCAGTGTTGACAAGAATGTCATGAGCTCGGATGAACCGGGAAGAATTTAGATGTTCAGAGTAAGCTGACATTATCCTAGTGTCACCTGGGAATGGTGTTTTGTGGAAGGAGCATTGTGTATTGATTTGCGGGTTTTGGAATTGCTTTACAGATTAGTACGGTTGATGGTATTGAGGTGCAGACTTTGCTACCTGGTACGGAAGGTTGTGGGAGCATACCCCACAGGGATATTTGTATAAGTGTGACATGTTAGTCACTTGATTGTTAAAGATTGAAACCAAGTATGGAGATTCTGGTACTGTCGCTAATGTGAGAATTTATGCCTGGAAGGCGCTCTAGTCCTTTGGTTCTGAACTGTGGGAGTTTGTTCCGGATTGAGACTAATTGATTATTCGCACATGTGGTGTGGTCCCGTGTAGCTTGTGGTATTGTATAAGCAGGATGGCTCTAGAGATGCAGGTCATTTACTGCACCTTAGCCGTGCTTAGGTTTTGTAGCCTATAGCGCTATCCGTCTCCCCAGGGTGGTATTTTTGCACTTGGCTTGCTTGTGGTTGATATTCGGTATTTCATAGGTATGAGAATTATGGCTTGATGGGTATTTCATTATTTATTATTATGTGTGGATCGGGTGACACGCCGCCACGAGTACATTATTTGGATCGGGTTACACGCCGCAACAGTGAGATGTTGAGTACGGTTCCCTATATTTATTCCTGTGTATTTGGTTTCTCATTCTCTAAGAAGGGTTCATAGCATCTATTCGGTCATTTTATTCGTTATGCGGGTTGGGTAGTCCTTTTCTAGAGTTCATTTTTCCTTAGGTATCTCATTCGAGTTTGTAGCTTGTTGGCGCTTTGTGGGGGTCATATGAGATTTTTGGTAGTTTCTGAGATGCCTTATTGCCTGCGCAGCTTGTATTGGGTGAGACGAGGTTATTGGACATGAGATCAGTGCGATCGGAGTTATGCAGGATATATTAAAGAGCAAATATTGTTATTCAGTTCAGAATAAGGTAATGGTCCTTGTCAGGAGGAAAGACTCCATGATTTGCTGATTCAGCAGGTAGTTATTAGTTTCTACATATCTCTACCGGCGTGGCAGTATTTTGAGAGCTGGAACAAGACTTATATGCGTCATGAGGTGTATTGCGGGCATCAGATTCGTGAAATTCCAGCTATTATATTTGAAGGATTTTATTATAGGCAATCGACTTATGTGGTGATTGATGCGGTGTTCGTATGTTAGAATCAGGTATTGTAGAGAAATTCAGGGTTGGAATTTGGTTCCAAGGCTTATTGACTAAATAAAAGGGAGAATCTCCAGTCTAGCTCGAGCTAATATGCTCAACTGGGTTGTGGTGGCACGAGTAGGTGCACAAGGTGTTGAACAATAATTTTGGGGCAACTCCGGAGCAGTTCTTGGCACGTTCGAGGAAGAATGTATGTTTAAGTGAGGGAGAATATGTCACGACCCAAAATCCACCTAGTCATGATGGCACTTAACCCAACCCGTCAGGTAAGCCAATTAACAACTATCCAATTTCATTAATATATAACTGATTCTAATACACTCCCCAAGTACTGGTAGTACAAATCATGAGCTTCTAAGATTATATTTTACAAAGCTGGTATGAAATAAAAATACATCATCTATTTGAAATATACATAAACAGATTAAAATTCTAAAGCTACCATAAATAAGAGGCAACAATGACTGGAACGCATGTACATCTTCAGATCCAGCCCCCACCATGTACAACAACATCAACATCAAAAACAAAAATCTGCACGCAAGATGTAGAAGTGTAGTATGAGTACAACCGATCCCATGTAATCAATAAGTAACAAACCTAACCTTAGGTTGAAAGTAGTGACGAGCTTTTACCAAGGTTGGTTCCAAAACCAATATCCAGAAAAATCTCATAACAATAAAATTGTGGCAACACAATGAATAACTCAATAATAAAATGCTCAGTTCGTTCACAGTTCCGGAAAAATAAATATTTTCTTTTCAAGTATAATAGTAAAACTCAATTCTTTTCACTGAAATCACCAAAATATAAGTATGAAAACTGTGATTTTCCCAAAAATCCTTTCAACAATAACTAAGATGTTTAATTTCCTTTCAAGATAGCCAGTGGAAAATGCATCACTATGCCCATATGCCAATATGTGTGAGAAGTCATCAATGACGTGATACCGTACAACATGAGGAAAATGCATCTCTATGCCTGTATGTCAAATGTGCATGTCAATGCAATGCAACTCAGTGATAAAACCATATGCATACTCTCAGAGTATCATTTCACTCAGTCCTCCCAATCACTCAATCCTCCCAATCGCTCGGCACTTGGCACTCGCATTCAATAGGTACCTGCGCTCACTGGGGGTGTGTATAGACTCCGGAGGTGCTCATTCAGCCCAAGCGCTATAATCTGCACGGAAAAACTCACGTGCTATAGTATCAATAGACGTATCTGCATAGACAACTCACGTGCTATAATAAGCCAATCTGGCCTGCTACGGCGTGCAGCCCGATCCCATAATTATCCTCACAATCAGGCCTTCAGCCTCACTTAGTCATCAATCTCTCCGGTCTCTCGGGCTCATAGTGTCAAGAAAATCAGACCAAAAATGATGATATGATGTATTAATGAATAATAATAAAGACTGAGATATGATATGAAATGCCTGAACATGACTGAGTGAGAAATTTACTACTTGAACATATAATTCAACCACAGAAATGACCCCAGTAGGTACCAATAATAATAACATATGTCCAAGCATGCTTTTTAATATATATCTCGGCTAAATTTTCTCTAACATGTGGAGAGTGTTCAGATATCAACATGTTATTCAACTTCACAGTTCTATGGGATTTGACCAAGTCACAATTCCTACGGTGCACGCCCACACGCCCGTCACCTAACATGTGCATCACCTTGAAACCAATCACATATCACATAATTCGGGGTTTCATACCCTCAACTCTAAGATTAGAAGAGTTACTTACCTCAAACAAGACGAATCCAATGCCGAGCAAGCTAAACAATGCTCCAGAAATTCCATTCTACGCGTATCAACTTCCATACGGCTCGAATCTAGTAACAACTAATTTGGTTCAGTCAACACAAATTATAGGAATTAATTCCATATCAAAATACTAATTTTTCCACAAAATCCGAAATTACACTCAAAAATTGCCCATGGGTCCCACGACTCGGAACCTGACAAAAGTTACAAAATATGAACCCCCATTCAACCACGAGTCCAACAACACCAAAATTACTCAAATTCAACCACAACTCGGCCTTCAAATCTTCAATTAAAGTCTATGAATTTTTCTACTATTTTCAACCCAAAACACTAATTTGTTGATAAAAACAACAATAGATTCGTGTAATTTAACCAAAACCGAGTTAGAATCACTTATCCCAATCCATATGGTGAAAATCGCCTCAAAAATCGCTTCAATCCGAGCTCTATAGCTCCAAATGTATTAAAATGGCCGAAACCTCAAAATATAGCTTCTGTCCAGGCATTTACTCTTCGCGATCACAAAGCACAAAATTTTTCAGCCCAAAATTTGCCCTTCGCGATCGCGAAGAACAAACTCCCCAACTCTTCCAATAATCCTCTAGTTTAATGGTCATAAGCTTTTGTACAAAACTCTGAATGACAAATGGTTTGACTTTTTAAAAACTAGACATCAAGGGCTACAACTTTCATTTTTAGATCATCTACAAATTCCTTACAGATTGCGAGATATAAGCTTCCAAAGTCGGGTCAGTGCAACAGAGATTTTGTTCTACGCGATCGCGAAAGAGCTTCCGCTATCGCGATTCACAAGGCCCCAAACTGCTGTTTGCTCTTCGCGAACGCGACCGAATGTTTACGATCGCGATGCACACCTCTATAAACAAAAACCATCAATTAAAAATGACCTAGAAATTGTCCGAAACCACCCCGAAACTCTCCTGAGCCCCTCGGGATCTAAATCAAATATACCAACAAGTCCTATAACATCATACGAACGTAGACAAAGCATCAAATCACATCAAACTACGCTAAAATCATGAATCATGCCCCAATTCAAGCTTAATGAAATTAAGAAATTCTAACTTCTACATTCGATGCTGAAACCTATCGAATCAAGTCCGATTGACCACAAATTTGTACATAAGTCATAAATGACATAACGGACCTATTCCAATTTCCAGAATCGGATTCCGACCCCGATATCAAAAAGTAATCCCTCGGTCAAACTTCCCAAAAATTCAACTTTCGTCATTTCAAGCCTAATTCCACTACGGACCTCCAAATAATTTTTCAGACACGCTCCTAAGTCCAATATCACCATACAGAGCTATCTAGATCATCAAAATTCAAATCCGAGGTCGTTTACACATAAGTCCACAGCCGGTCAACTTTTCTAACTTAAATTTTCAATTGTGAGACTAAGTGCCTCATTTTACTCTGAATTCCTTTCGGACCCGAATCAACTAACCCGGTAAGTCATAAAATAACTATAAAGCATAAATTGAGCAGTAAATGGGGGAACGAGGCTGTAATACTCAAATTGATCGGTCGGGTCGTTACATTCTCCCCCATTTAAACATACGTTCATCCTCGAACGTGCCAAGAGTTGTTCTTAACCTTCAAATCTCTATTCCACCTTACCACGCACATACCCGGGGGTGATCTCACGTCACCATATTTTATATAGGCTTGACCACACAACATAACTGAAAATCATTAATTTAACCTTAGCCCAAAAACCTTGGAGCCAAATTTCTAACATCCATAATTCTTTTCAAGACCCGAATCTCACATCTACACACTGTATAAGCCAGAACAAGCTGTATCCAGCCATAACCATAATCCCAGATATAATCACATAACATACTACACAACTCACATACTCGTAGTACCATTTCTGATCACAGTAACTACTCAAAACCAACCAAGTACTAGTATAAACCCCGCATTCAACAGAGCCTCATTCCAAAACCTTCGTACACTGCCAAAGATGAAAGAAACAATCAAAAACTCATAACCACTCATCAGATCAACTAGCCATAGAGCTCTCTCGCCCCAACCAGAACCATAATCCTCTCCTAAGCCGTCTTTCAATATTATCCTCCCGAATATACCATAATCAAGCCCGATAGTACCCATTCTAGGTCCAATGACCTTATATTATTAAACACAACTATCCCACGGACACGGCACATCAATATAACTCAAGCCACAACTGCGCAATCTGTGTACCCAAATATGGGAGATGTCTCAAGGAAGAGAACCGTATTGAAAGTTCAACAAGCACCACCACAACCGCAATGTTACAACCAACTCCTCAAATTTCGTGAAGAGGATAACCGTTGGTGCATGTGCATGGCTGTAGAGGAAGGAAATTAATGAATCAAATAAATTATCATAGAAATAGAATTCCCACACATGGCACGGACAACTCACGTGCCAATAATATAAATCGCATGGCATGGTCACAGGCTTTCTGTCCCAGCATATCATACAGGAGCAATTATACAAGTACACATGTATATGATAATGAAATAAGATTCTCATGCTCCTAGACTGGTATAAATAACACGTCATAGTGTAAGCATGTGCAAAATCTGGTATCACGCTTCAAATCGGCAAGTTAACTCAGAAATAGTAATTGCCCTATTTATTTAGGGAATTAGCCTCTTTGTAACCTCAAACGTAGCCCAGATAGTTCTCAAAAAGGTACGAATACAAGAAACGTTATAACTCTATGCTGAACAGTCAACTCTAGGCATATTATAGCCTAAGCATTGTTCCGAGTATGTATACTTGCCCCGATGCCCGCACATAGGCTCAAACCATACATATATGCACACTTATAGCGCGTAGCTATAACGCCACTAGTGCCTCCACTGTGTTTTAAATAAAATAGTCACCTCAAATAGGTCTCAACCCCAAAACAATATGCTTCTGAGAACTCCCAGACTCCAATTTCATAGAACATATGAATCACCGAAACTGGTCCTAACTCCAACACTCGAATGACTAACACATCTTTCATGCACAATCTTCCCACTAGGAATACCTTAAAATTCTTTCGTGCCATATAACAATAATTTGAATATCAATAGTCTATCAACCAGGTGAGTACCGCAATACCGATGAACATCTGTAAGTCAAAACACAACGCCCCTTCTGAAATGTGCATCCTTCTCATGAATTACAGAGCAGTTATAACATTCGTCTAAATATCTTGAACTGACCATGTTGTCCAAAATTCGTGACCTTCTCTTCAAGACTGAACTGTCACCTTGTACAGGTAAATCTTGACCCCACACAACACATAACATCTATCATGCCATCATATGAAGAACACAAGCATTCTCATTATCAATGGTAGATAACCACCAAATTACATACCCGGTCAGTTAGAAACCTTCTTCTTGCTTCCTTCCAGGAGGAAATCACAATACACAATACATTTCCCACACCAGTAGAAAATATCTGGTTCAAACCATGGTAGAAACCATCAAGAACTCTTTAAAATTCATTTGCGCCTAATCAAACTATCAGAACAAAAGTCTTCTGACCCGACCAAGCCACACAGGTCACCAAATCTAAGAATATTGCCACCAAAACATCTGTAAAGCGTCACCACATCATAGGTGCCCAAAGATCTGATCATACCATTACCAAACTGGTTCATCCTACTACCTAGTCGTCCTATTTTCTCCGAGTTTCTTCTGAATTACCCTCAAGTTGAAATTTCTCCTTGTCATAACTCCACGATTCTTACCCAAAGCTCACTACAAGACATCCTAACATACAACTACACTGTCATAAGGCCCGTAAGCCATTGTATTCTTCTTAAGCACCACAACGTACCACAACCAAGACACTCACTCTGAAGGACCTTATGTGAAATAAAAATTGTTTCTCATTCCTTTCTTATATTGAAATGTAGAATCCATAGTCATACATAATTACCGCAAGTTCCGACACCATCCAACTTAAATCTCAGATTTTAGCCATAAACAAATCCGCCAAAAATTCTCAATTGCTACATATTAATCTTGAATCCATTAGAACTTTGTCGAGAGTCATCCACTCTGCTCAAATATCAATTGCACCACCCAAACGGGCTGAAAGACACATGCCCCATTAGCACAACAACACCCAAAGAAGTACCCCTGCCTTAACACCACCAATCAAATTCATACTCCGTGCGTACTACATTCTTCAAAAATAACAACTCACTCATTTCATGATTTTCATATATTCATAAGTGCAATATAACTCGTATCCAGAAATTCCAGTACTTGGGTCATCCTCAATCTCAACCTCTGCAAGTCAAAACTAATCCACAAGTATGCCTCAGACCAAAACTAAAATTAAACATATAACCATGAATTGAATTGTCAATAGCATGCTCCCCCACTTGGCTCAAATCCATAGATTAAAACACTCGATAACTCAAAACACTCGATAACTAACAATACCCATACTCTATTACTGCCATAATACCGCAATCAGTTCAACGAAAATTCTTCTCAAGTTCATGCAATGCCAACCATAAGAATACCTCAATCATCCGCTAAACTCGCATTCATTCTCTTAACACTCAACTCACTTTCTCATCAAGATTCAAATTCAAATCTCACCACCTATGCCCCACTGGCAGAAAAGAAACCCTTCACTCACATTACAAGGAACAAACCTACGTAGATTACTCTCCAGAAGATAACCCACCTCCTTAGCCTCAAATTGGCATCTTGTTAACCAGACATGAGAATTTAATTTGTCCCAAAATTTAACAATATGAAAGATCCTTCAAAACATTCATACTCGAGACTCTACGTCACCTCAAAACAAAAATCAAGCACCTAATAGACTTTCCTTTACATTTCACAAAAACACTTCTTGTCAAATTCAAATCATCTTAACGCATCCTACAGTTATATCGTACTCATCACAAGGCCATTCCACCACTCATCTAGCCACAAAATCCACTCGTAGGGTCATTACCGGACATATGAGTCCAAATGTACAAATTATAACTGAAGCTACCGAGCTTAAACTGCAGTCTAACCATGGCCTCAGGTCCTCCAAATGACCCATCACCAAAACACAGAATACACATCTTGAACCTCGTTCATAGAATCATAAACTGGTGATGTACAACTGATACAGAGCGCTCATGTGCGCATACGAATGTGTGGAAGGAATTCAAAGAGTTATGTCTCAAGTTGTATCAATTTCGCACGATAAGGAAAGAATTATGGGAAGTATATATCCTAATTTCCATGTAGCCTCTCGAAGATAGGTATGGACGTCATCATACCGATCCGCAAGACTCTACTAGACACTTGCTCATGACTTGTAGGACCTATGAACATAGAGCTTTGATACCAACTTGTCATGACCCAAAATCCACCTAGTCGTGATGGCACCTAACCCAACCTGTCAGGAAGCCAATTAACAACTATTCAATTTCCTTAATATATAACTGACTCTAATACACTCCCCAAGGACTGGTAATACAAATCATGAGCTTCTAAAATTAGAATTTACAAAGCTGGTATGATATATAAATACATTATCTATTTGAAATATAAGTCTCACGAGTCATGAGCAAGCTTAGTAGAGTCTGAAAGAGCGGTACAGAGACGTCTGTACATATCTTTCAGAGGCTATAAAGTTTAGGAACAATATCACTTCTTCCTTATTCTGTTATGCGATTTTATTCTATCATCGATGATTGAACCATTCTATTCTTATTCTCTTGTAGATGGTGAGAACACATAATACATCTACCGACGGACAGGGACCAAAGCCCCTGGTGGCAACTATGACCAGGGGTAGAGGTCGAGGCCGAGGTCAAGCTAGAAGCCGAGGCAGAGGTAGAGCTCAGTATAGAGCTTGAGCAGCAGAACCTGTTGTAGAACCTCAAGTGGATCTTTAGGAGGATGTTCCAGTTCATACTGTACTGGTTGGACCAGTTCAAGTTCTGGAAGGATTCATAGCTACTCTAGTGCTTCAGGATGCTCTAGTTCGCTTGGTGAGTCTTATGGTGAGCGTGGATCAGAATGGTACATTTTCAGTGGCACCAGCCATCTCACATGATGGGGGAGGAGCACAGACTCCTACTACTCCCACTCCGGAGCAGATGGCTCCCTAGTATCAGGCTCCAGCAGCCCCACCAGTTGGGGTAGTTCAGCCAGTTATTGCAGCACATGCCGGTGATAGGCCCGCAATGTCTTCTAAGGCCTTATTGAGACTGGATAAGTTTACTAAGTTCTTTCCAGTTCACTTCAGTGGTACACCATCTGAGGACCCACATGATTAACTTGACCGCTGCCATGAGGTATTGCGGAATATGGGTATAGTTGAGACCCGTATTATGGATTTATCCCATCATACTCTCCTTTTACTTCCAACTGAGGGAGAAATAGTGAGGAGGTTTATTTAAGGACTTACTCACCATATTAGGCTTCAGATGGCCAAGGAAACCGGAACTGAGATTTCCTTTCAGGCGGCTGCTAATGTTGCGAGGAGGATCAAGATGGTTCTTGCATATCAGAGAGGGAATGGGTCTGATAAGATGCCTCATTAGTTCGGTGGGTTCAGTGAAGCCTCGTCTAGAGGAAGGGGTAATTTGGTAGTAGCCATCTTCCCAAGCCATTATTCAGCACTTCAGGCATCTCAAAGTGCTTCAGGGAGTCACGGTCATTTTATGCCTTACTCTAGGAAGCAAGCATTTAGTGCACATTCAGCTCCTATCAGTGCACCACCACTCCATAGTTACTACATCAGTTATCCATCCCGTTCGGGTCAGCTTCATCTTCAGCAGCCATGGCAGCAGGATAAGTGTTATAAGTGTGGGAACATTGGTCACATCAGGAGGAATTGCCCTAGGTTGTCGAGTAACAGATATCGGCAGGATTCTCATGCCATCATACCAGCATCAGTTGCTTCACCGCCTGCTTAGCTAGCTAGAGGAAGGGATCATGCGGCTAGAGGTGGAAGTCAGGATATTAAAGGTGGAGGTCAGGCCAGTAGAGGTGGACGCCAGCCAGTTAGAGGCCATCCCAGAGATCCAGTTCAGAGTGGTGGGGCCCAGCCTCGATTTTATGTTTTTCCAGCTAGGCCTGAGGCCGAGTAATCCGATGTCGTGATCACAGGTATTGTTCCAGTTTGCCATTGAGATGCTTCAGTTTTATTTGATCTAGGATCTACTTATTCCTATGTGTCCTCCTACTTTGAGTGTTCCTGTTTGTTGGTCCACGCCGGTAAGGGATTCTATCAATGTAGATCATGTTTATCGTTCATGTGTGGTTACTATTGGGAGTCTTGAGACTAGCGTGGATCTTCTACTTCTTGACATGGTAGATTTTGATTTTATCTTGGGTATGGATTGGCTCTCACCTTATCAGGCTATATTGGATTGTCACGCCAAAACGGTGACCCTAGCCATGCCGGGGTTACCTCGAATAGAGTGTAAAGGGACTCTTAGCCATTCTACCAGTAGGGTTATTTCATATATGAATGCTCAGCCTATGGTTGAGAAGGGGTGTCTAGCCTATTTGGCTTATATTCGTGATCGTAGTGCGTATGTTCCTTCTATGGACTCAGTTCTAGTTGTCTGTGAGTTTCCAGAAGTATTTCCTGTAGATTTGCTGGGGATTCCACCCGACAGAGATATAGACTTTTGTATTGATTTGACTCCGGGCACTCAGCCCATTTCTATTCCACCATACCGTATGACCCCGCCGAAATTGAAAGAATTGAACGAGCTATTACATGACTTGCTTGATTAGGGATTCATTAGACCCAGCGTCTGGCCTTGGGGTGCACCAATACTATTTATAAAGAAGAAAGATGGCTCTATGTGGATGTGTATAGATTATCGGCAATTGAATAAGGCCACTATCAAAAACAAATATTTGTTGCCAATAATTGATGACTTATTCGATCAGCTTCAGGGTGCCAAGGTATTTTTGAAGATCGATTTGAGGTCTGGTTACCATCAATTGAAGATTAGGGCATCTGATGTCCATAAGATAGCTTTTTGGACTCGGTATGGGCTTTACGAATCCCTAGTGATGTCATTTGGGCTGACAAATGCCCCAGCAATATTTATGGATTTGATGAATTGGGTGTTCAAGCGTTATCTGGATTCATTTGTGGTTGTAATCATTGATGAAATCTTGATTTACTCCAGCAGTCGAGAGGAGCATGAGCAACATCTTCGGATTGTGCTTCAGACTTTGAAGAATAATCAGTTATATGCCAAATTTTCAAAGTGTGAATTTTGGTTAGACTCAGTTGCCTTTTTGGGGCATGTTGTATCGGTAGAAGGCATAAAAGTGGATCCTAAGAAGATTGAGGTAGTTTAGAATTGGCCTAGACCTACTTCAGCTACAAAGATACGGAGTTTTCTGGGTTTGGCAGGTTATTATCGGCGGTTCATGGAAGGGTTTTCGTCTATAGCAAGCCCATTGACCAAATTGACCTAGAAGGGTGCCCCATTCAGATGGTCAGACGAGTGTGAGTTGAGATTTCAGAAGCTTAAGACCACTTTGACTACAACGCCAGTGTTGGTATTACCTACAGGTTCAGGATCGTATATGGTGTATTGTGATGCATCTCGCATTGGGCTTGGTGCAATATTGATGCAACATGGCAGAGTTATTGCATATGTGTCGCGGCAGTTGAAAATACACGAGAAGAATTATCATGTTCATGATTTCGAATTGGCAGCCATTGTCCATGCCTTGAAGATTTGGAGGCATTACCTTTACGGTGTCTCGTGTGAGTATTCACTGATAATTGTAGGCTACATTATCTGTTCAGGCAAAAAGATCTCAATTTGAGGCAGAGAAGATGGTTAGAGTTGTTGAAAGACTGTGATATCACCATTTTGTATCACCCCAGAAATGCCAATGTGGTGGTCGATGCTTTAAGTAGAAAGGCTATGAGTATGGGCAGTCTTGCGTATATTCCGGTTGGTGAGAAACCGTTAGCTGCAGATGTTCATACTTTGGCTAATCGGTTCGTGAGGTTAGATGTTTCAGAGCCCAGCCGGGTTCTAGCTTGCACAGTCGCTCAGTCTTCTTTATATGAGCGCATCAGAGAGCTGCAGTACGATGATCCTCATTTACTTGTCCTTAAGGACATGGTACGACACGGTGGTGCCAAATAGGATGTTGTGGGGGAAGATGGAGTTCTGCGGATGCAGGGTCGTATTTGTGTGCCTAATGTGGATGGGCTTCATGAACTAATGATGGAGGAGGCCCACGGTTCCCGGTATTCTATTCATCCAGGTGCCGCCATAATGTATCAACATTTGTGGCAACATTATTGGTGGAGGAGAATGAAGAAGGATATATTTGCGTATGTAGCTCTGTGTTTAAATTGCCAGCAAGTCAAATACGAGCATCAAAGACCCGGTGGTTTACTTCAGAAGTTGAAAATTCCTGAGTGGAAGTGAAAGCGTATCACTATGGATTTTGTTGTTGGGCTTCCACGAACTCAGAGAAAGTTCGACGCTGTATGAGTCATTGTGGATAGTGTCACGACCCAAAATCCTTAAAAGGTCATGATGGTACCGGACACTACTGTCAGGCAAGCCAACACCAATTCATAGTTATTCTCCTAAATTAAATAGTAGAAGACAGAGCTTAAAAAATACGTAATAATATATTTAAAAGAATTTCCAATACAGTGAAACCCATAATCATCCCAAAACCCGATGTCACAAGTGCATGAGCATTTTCTAAGAATGTAAAATAAAATAAAACAGTTGTCCGGAATACAATTGGACATGAAAAATGTCAGTACTCTGAAGGAGACTCTGTTGGCTGCGGAACGCCGTATCGAATGCAGCTCACCTAAGTCCCCGCAATGCCGCTAAACATATGTTTTATCAAGGTACAATAAACATAAATCAATAACAATATCAACAAGGCATGATGTGAGCCTACAACTACCCGGACGTAGGCATAACTAGTACATACGTACGAACTCTCGTTACCTGGTGCGTACGTTGCCCCCACAAATAGAAACACACAATAATTTAGTTCACCTATGGGGTTAATTCCCCCTTACAAGGTTAGAAAGGAGACTTACCTCGCTGCGAAGTTCCATAACCGGCTCCCAAGCCTTCCCAATAACTCGAACCGATGCTCAATGCCCCAAAACTAGTAAATAAATGTGCAAATACATGAATATATACTCTAATACTACTTATAATCCAATTTCTAACAAATTCAAATTTTGTTCTAAAAGGCGATAAAAATCACCCTCGGGCCCACGTGCCCGGATTTTGAAAATTTTCGAAGATAATCATTACCCATAAATTTTCGAAGATAATCATTACCCCAAATTCTTCGCGCCTGCGATAAATCCTTCACGCCCGCGGCTTCGCACCCATGTCAAAATTCTTCGCGCATGCGGCTTCAAACCCGCGACCCTTTTACCGCAGGTGCGATCACACCAGATAATAGCTGCCTCAACTTTTCTTAAAATTCCAAATTCGATCCGTTAACCACTTAGAATCCACCCGGGGCCCTCGGGACCTTAACCAATTATACCAACACATCCCAAAACACATTAAGAACTTAGTCGAGCCTTCAAGTAACATTAAGCAACGTCGAATTCATGAATCGCACCTCATTCCAAGCCTAATTAACTATAGAATTTCATACTTCTACATTCGATGCCGAAACCTATCAAACCACATCCGATTGACCTCAAATTTTGCACACAAGACATCTTTGATATTACGAACCTACTCCAACTTCCAGAATCAAAGTCCAACCCCGATATCAAAAAGTCCACATCCGTTCAAACTTCTCAAAACTATCCAATTTTCCAACTTCGCCAAAAATGACCTACGGACCTCCAAATCCACTTTTAGATGCGCTCCCAATACTGGAATCACCATACAGAGCTTTTGCCAGACTTGGAATCCCAAACGGACATTGATAACATTGAAGTGCACTTCAAATCAAATTAATGAAATTCTTCCAAAATACAAACTTCCGCAAAAGGTGCCGAAACGCTCGCAGGGTATCCAAAACCCGATGCGAACATACGCCCAAGTGTGAAATCATCATATGAACATGCTGGAACCTTCAAAACCTGATTTCGAGGCCATTTACTCTAAAATCCAATCTTAGTCAATTATTCCAACTTTAAGCTTTTGAAATGAGAATTTTCTTCCTAATTCAATGCTGAACTTCCCGAAATTCAATCCCAACCACACGTACAAGTCACAATACCTGAAGTAAAGCTGCTCTCAAAATGACTGGTCAGGTCGTTATAGACAGGTTGACCAAGTCAGCACATTTCATTCTAGTGGCAAATACCTATTCCTCAGAGCGGTTAGCTGAAATTTACATTTGTGAGATTGTCTGCCTTCATGGTGTGCCTGTGTCTATTATTTTAGATCAAGGTACACAGTTTACCTGACATTTTTGGAGGGCTGTACAACGTGAGTTAGGAACGCGGGTTGAGTTGAGTACATGATTTCATCCACAGACAGACGGACAGTCAGAACGCACTATTCAGATATTGGAAGATATGCTTCACGCATATGTTATAGACTTAGGAGTTTCTTGGGATCATTTCTTGCCACTTGCGGAGTATGCCTATAATAACAGTTACCAATCGAGCATTCAGATGGCTCCATCTGAAGCATTATATGGGAGGCGATGTCGCTCGCCAGTTTGTTAGTTCGAACCGGGAGAGGCTCGGTTGGACTACTTCAAGTTCAAGAAGGATCCATAGCTGCTCCAGTGCTTCAGGATACTCTAGTTCGTTTGGTGAGTCTTATGGTAGGCCTGGCTCAGAATGATACATTTCTAGTGGCACCAGCCGTATCACAGACTAGGGGAGGAGTAAAAACTCCCACTACTCCTGCTTTAGAACAGATGGCTCCGTAGTATCAGGCTCCAGTAGCCCCGCCAGTTTGGGTAGTTCATCCTGTTATTGCGGCACAGGCCGTTGATAGGCCCACCATGTCTTCTGAGGTATTATTAAGACTGGATAAGTTTACTGAGTTTTTTCTAGTTCACTTCAGTGGTACACCTTATGCGGACCCACATGATTATCTTGACCGCTGCCATGAGGTATTGCGAAACATGGGTATAGTTGAGACCAATGGGGTCGATTTTACTGTATTTCAAGTTGACGGGTTACGCCAAGAGGTGGTGGAGAGATTATACGTTGACCAGATCAGTTGGACCACCTGCATTGACCTGGGAGCAGCTCTCACGACTAATTCTAGAGAAGTTTCTTCCTATCACATCGAGAGAGGATTTTCGAAGGCAATTTGAGCGTCTACAGCAGGGCAGTATGACTGTTACTCAGTACGAGACCCGTTTTGTGGATTAATCCCGTCATGCTCTCCTTTTATTTCCTACTGATAGAGAGAGAGTGGGGAGGTTTATTGAGGGACTTACTCAACATATCAGGCTTCAGATGGCCAGGAGACTAGAAATGAGACTTCCTTTAAGGCGGCTGCTAATGTTGCGAGGAGGATCGAGATGGTTATTACACAAGAGAGAGAGCAGGGGTCTGATAAGAGGCCTCTTCAGTTCTGTGGGTTCAGTGGTGCCTCGCTTAGAGGCAGGGAAAATTTTCGTAGGGTTCATCCTCTCAGGACATTTCATTCATCTATTCAGGCATCTCACGGTGCTTCAGAGAGTGATGGTCCTATTATGCCTTACTCTGGGCAGCCAGCATTTAGTGAACATTCAGCTTCTATCAGTGCACCACCACTCCAGAGTCACTACAATGGTTATCTGGCCCGTTCGGGTAAGCTTCTACTTCAGCAGCCATGGTAGCAGGATGGGTGTTATGAGTGTGGGAACAATTGTCACATCAGGAGGTATTGCCTTAGTTTGTCGAGTAACAAATCTCGGCATGATTCTCGTGCCATCATACCGGCACCGGTTGCTTCACCGTATGCTTAACCAGCTTGAGGTAGGGGTCAGGCATCTAGAGGTTGAAGTCAGGCCATTAGAGGTAGAGTCCAGGCCGTTAGAGGTGGAGGCCAGCCAGTTAGAGGCCTGAGGCAGATTCATCCGATGCCGTGATCACAGGTATTGTTCCAGTTTTCCATTGAGATGCTTTAGTTTTATTTGATCCCAATCTACTTATTCCTATGTGTCCTCCTACTTTGCTTTATATTTGGTCGTGCCTCGTGATTCTTTGAGTGCTCTTGTTTGTATGTCCACACTGGTAGGGGATTCTATCATTGTAGATTATGTCTATCATTTGTGTGTGGTTACTATTGGGTGTCTTGAGACTAGTATGGATCTTCTACTTCTTGACATGGTAGATTTTGATGTCATCTTGGGTATAGATTGTCTCTCACCTTATCATGCTATATTGCATTGTCACGCCAAAACGGTGACCCTAGCCATGTTGGGTTACCTCGAATAGTGTGTAAAGGGACTCTTGGCCATTCTACCAGCAGGGTTATTTATTATATGAAGGCTCAGCCTATGGTCGAGAAAGGGTGTCTAACCTATTTGGCTTATATTCGTGATCCTAGTGTGTATGTTCCTTCTATGGACTCGGTTCCAGTTGTCTGTGAGTTTCAAGAAGTATTTCCTGCAAAATTGCCGGGGATGCCACCCGACAGAGATATAGACTTCTGTTTTGATTTAGCTTTGGGCACTCAGCCTATTTTTATTCCACCATATCGTATGGCCCCACCAGAATTAAAAGAATTGAAGGAGAATTACAAGACTTACTTGATCAGGGATTCATTAGACCGAGTGTCTCGCCCTAGGGTGCACTAGTACTATTTGTAAAGAAGAAAGATGGCTCTATTAGGATGTGTATAGATTATCGACAATTGAATAAGGCCACTATCAAAAACAAATATCTGTTGCCAAAAATTGATGACTTATTCGATCATCTTCAGGGTGCCAATGTATTATAGAAGATCTATTTGAGGTCTGGTTACCATCAGTTGAAATTAGGGCATCTGATGTCCCTAAGACGGCTTTTTGGACTCGGTATGGGCATTACGAATTCCTAGTGATGTCATTTAGGCTGACAAATGCCCCAGCAACATTTATGGATTTGATGAATCGGGTGTTCAAGCCCTATCTGGATTCATTTGTGGTTGTATTCATTGATGACATCTTGATTTACTCCAGTAGTCAAGAGGAGCATGAGCAACATCTTTAGATTGTGCTTCAAACTTTGAAGAATAGTCAGTTATTTGCCAAATTTTCAAAATGTGAATTTTGGTTAGACTCAGTTGCCATTTTAGGGCATGTTGTATTGGCAGAAGGCAAAAAAGTGGATCCTAAGAAGATTGAGGCAGTTTATAATTGGCCTAGACCTATTATGCTACAGAGATACAGAGTTTTTAGGGTTTGGGAGGTTATTATCGCCGGTTAGTTGAAGGGTTTTCATCTATAGCAAGCCCATTGACCAAATTGACCTAGAAGGGTTCCCCATTCAGATGGTCAGATGAGTGTGAGTTGAGCTTTCAGAAGCTCAAGACCACTTTGACTGTGGCGCCAGTGTTGGTATTACCCACAGGTTCAGGATCGTATATGGTGTATTGTGATGCATCTTTCATTGGGCTTGATGCAGTATTGATGCAAGATGGCAGGGTGATTGCATATATGTCACGGCAGTTGAAAGTACACGAGAAGAATTATCCTGTTCATGACTTAGAATTGGCAGCCATTGTCCATACACTGAAGATTTGTAGGCATTACCATTACGGTGTATCGTGTGAGTTATTTACTGATCATCGTAGCCTACAGTATCTGGTTAGGCAAAAAGATCTCCATTTGAGGTAGAGAAGATGGTTGGAGTTATTTAAAGACAATGATATCACCATTTTGTATCACCCCAAAAAGGCCAATATGGTGGCCGATGCTTTGAGTAGAAAGGCTGTGAGTATGGGCAGTCTTGCTTATATTCCGGTTGGTGTGAAACCGTTAGTTGCAGATGTTCATACTTTGGCTAATCAGTTCATGAGTTTAGATATTTCAGAGCCCAGTCGGGTTCTAGCTTGCACAGTCGCTCGGTCTTCTTTTTATGAGTGCATCAGAGAGCGGCAGTATAAAGATACTCATTTACTCATCCTTAAGGACACGGTACGATACAGTGGTGCCAAACAAGTTGTAGTGGGGGAAGATGGAGTTCTGCGGATGCAGGGTCGTATTTGTGTGCCTAATGTGGATGGGCTTCGTGAGCTAATTCTTGAGGAGGCCCAGAGTTCACAATATTCTATTCATCCAGGTGCCGCTAAAATATATCAAGATTTGTGGCAACATTATTGGTGGAGGAGAATGAAGAAGGATATAGTTGGGTATGTAGCTCGGTGTTTAAATTATCAGCAAGTCAAGTACGAGCATCAAAAACCTGGTGGTTTACTTCGGAAGTTGCAAATTCCTGAGTGGAAGTGGGAGCGTATCACTATGGATTTTGTTGTTGGACTACCGCGGACTCAGAGAAAGTTCGACGCGGTATGGGTCATTGTGGACAGGTTGACCAAGCCAGCACATTTCATTCCAGTGGCAAATACCTATTCTTCATAGCGGTTAGCTGAAATTTACATTCGTGAGATTGTCCGCCTTCACGGTGTGCCCGTGTCTATTATTTCAGATCGTGGTACGCAGTTTACCACACACTTCTGGAGGGATGTACAATGCCAGTTAGGCACGCTGGTTGAGTACATCATTTCATCCACAGACTGACCGACAGTTAGAACACACTATTTAGATATTGGAAGATATGCGTCACGCTTGTGTTATAGACTTTGGAGGTTCTTGGGATCAGTTCTTGCAACTTGTGAAGTTTGCCTATAATAACAGTTACCAGTCAAGCATTCAGATGGCTCTGTATGAAGCATTATACGGAAGTGATGTCGCTCACCAGTTGGCTGGTTTGAACCATGAGAGGCTCGTTTGTTGGGTACCGATTTCGTACAGGATGCCTTGGATAAGGTCAAGATTATTCAGGACCGACTTCACACAGCTCAGTATAGGAAAAGGAATTATGTCGACCGTAAGGTTCGTGACGTTCCATTCATGGCAAGAGAAAGAGTATTGCTCCGACTTTCACCTATGAAAGGTGTAATGAGATTCAGAAAGAAGGGCAAGTTAAGCCCTAAGTAGACCCTTTGAAATTCTTGAAAGAGTGGGTGAAATGGCCTACAGGCTTGCACTACCACCTAGTTTATTAGCAGTTCATCTAGTGTTCCATGTGTCTATAATCCGAAAATATCATGGTGATCCGTCCCATGTATTAGATTTCAGCTCAGTCCAATTGGACAAAGATTTGACTTATGAAGAGGAGCCGGTAGCTATTCTAGTCAGGCTGGTCTGACAGTTGAGGTCTATGAGTACCCTTCAGTTCTGGTGCAATGGAGAGATCAGCCGGTAGAAGCATTTACCTGGGAGTCCGAGTCGGACATGCGGAGTAAATATCCACACCTTTTCACCAGCTCAGGTACTTTTCTAAATCCGGTCCAGGACAAATGTTTCTTTTATAGGTGGAGAATGTGATGAACCAAAAATGTCATCTTTAATTTAAACACTAATTTATGTGTTTTATGAAGATGTTGGGAGCTTACCTCCTATGAGTTACGTATCACCTGAATAGTTAATGTTAATGTCGTTCCTTTTCTAGAAATATATTGCTTATGAGGCCACTGTTAGTATTGTTTTCTTGTTATGTTACGTTGATTGGATTATGTATGTGTTGTTAGGATTGGTATCTGGGATTCTCTGACAGGTGGATATGCCCAACAACAAAGGAAACTCTGGCAAAAGTTTTGGAAATTTTGGGAGTTGGTAAAATTTGGGAAATTGAAATGTGTGAAAGAAGAGATAAGTTATGTTATGTGTTTGGGGCGGATTCTACTTCTCATTTGAGGACTATTAACATGATGGATACCTATTGGATATGATAATAAGTGTACGAGGCATATTATAAGTGATATGGGGTCTAAGGAAAGTCCTAAGTCTAAGCCAAGTTGGAAAATTTTATAATAGACTAAAGTTCCAAATGAGTACGCACAAGACAAAATGTTGGCACGCATATCTACATATATATAAGGAGTTATGTGATGGACAACCTATAAAATGAAATATCGTCGAGTCTAGTTTCTAATGCTTCAAGCTGTTCGTCATTTGGTTACTCCTTCAAGCTGTTCATCATTTGTACTACCGCGCTGCGTCTGTGGGAAATTCTAGAACACTCCGAAATTTCATTTCCTGACACTTTTTGCACAACCTCCCCGCACCCCGTGGCGCCCCACACGCTGCGGCTGTACAAAAATGGGATTTTATGACCCGAACCCCATTTCATTTAACTCGATTGGGGTTCATTTTTTGGGCAATTTCTGGTGTATTAGAGAGAAGGGAGAGCGATTCTAGAGAGAGGAAAGGGGAGAACTAAAGATTTCACTACTCTTCCTCGAATCAATCCTTGAAATCACATCAAAGGGTTGCAAAGGCTTCAAAGAGGTAAGAATTTCTTTCCCCAATTCTTCAATTTATAAATCTAACTAGAAATGGGTAATTAGTAAGATGATTCTTGGATGTGAGAGTATTAGTTATACATGCTTGTACCAATAAGGTTTGTGGGAAGATTGTTGAGTTCAAATGGGTAAATATTGGGTTGAAAATGGTACAAATCTTCAAAGACTTTAATTGAGGATTTGAAAGGCAATCCGATGTCGGAATTTGATAATTATTGTATGGTTGAACTCGTATCGGAACGAGTGTTCGAATTTAGTGAGTTTTTCGAAATTGGAGACGTGGGTCCCACAGTCGATTTTTAAAATAAATTTCGGATTTTAATCCGGAAAATTAGTAATTTCATATGAAATTAATTCCTACAATTCGTGTTGAGTATATTGAATTGTTTGTGACCAAATTTGAAGCTTTCGGACACTAATTCGCGTGGCAAAGGTTTATTGGAATCTTGAATTTGGTTGCAAAGCGAGGAGAGTGTCGTGGTTAACCTTGACTTGAGGGAATAGAACCCTTGAATTATTTGTTACGTGAATTTCATATGTAACGATGTATAGGCAAGGTGACGAGTGCCTATACTTTGTCAAATTAATTGTTTCCATAATTATTTAAAAATTATAAATTGCTTTAAGGCACAAATTAATTGTTATAATAATTGTATCTCTCATATTCCTTGTCAAATATTAATTTTTGAATTCATACAATAATTGTTACATGCTTATTTGATTTAAGTGTCTTAATTTCTACTTGACATTTAGCATATTAAATATGAAATTACATATTTTCTCCATGATTTTCCACAATTAATTGCTACTTGTCATCACTTGTTTCCTGAATAAATTATAATCATTGTATGCTTTGTTGCCTAATAATTTCACATTAAATGTGGTATTTATTGGAGTATTTTTATTACAATCAAGAGTTGTTAATTTTACATTGTTGGAGCGGGTTGCACGCCGCAACGGAAATGAAAATGAATATATTGGGGGATCGGGTTACACGCCGCAACGGATTATATTTTAAGTTTATATTTTTGGAGTGTGTTGCACGCTGCAACGGAAATTTCTTGAAGAATTATATTGTTTGAGCGGGTTGCACGCCGCAACAAAAATTGATTGAAATAATAATTGGTTATGACTGCCGAGATGGTTTCATTTGTTGAAATGAGTTATATGTTTTATTTCAATTATTGTTGTTATTACTATTATTGTGTACAGGTTAATATAAGTGACCTGCCTTAGCCTTGTCACTACTTCGTCGAGGTTAGGCTCGATACTTACAGAGTACATGGGGTCGATTTTACTCGTACTACACTATGCACTTATTGTGCAGATTTTGGAGTTGGTCCCAGCGACGTACTATAGATTTGCTCATATTCAGCTACTACTGGAGACTTGAGGTATAGCTGCACGACGTTTGCAGCTCTGAAGTCCCCTTCATCTTTATTTTAGCTATGTGCTTTCTTTCATACGGCTTTATTTTGTTCAGACCCTTGTTTGTATTATTCTAGAAGCTCGTGCACTTGTAACACCAGTTCTGGGATGGTATTCAGACATCACTTGTATTATGGAGTATTCAGTTTATTTCAGACTTTATTTCCGCATTTATTTCTTTGTTATTAATTAATTGAAATTTGTGTTAAAATGGCTAATTGTATTCTAACATTGGCTTGCCTGGTAAGTGAAATGTTAGGAGCCATCATGGTCCCGAAGGTGGGAATTTCTGGTCATGACATGCATGAAACCAACCACTTCTGTGACTGCCCCCGCTTCTGCGGACAAGAAGTCCGCTTCTGTGGACTCGCTTCTGCGATTTTGCCTAGCCTCCCTTGCCTTCGCATTTACGACCACGGTGTCACTTCTGCGGACTTGCTTCTACGAAATTCTGTCCACTTCTACGGACTTCCTTCTTCTGCGATTCCAGGCTCACATCTTCGAGCTCGCACATGCTAGCCAAATTTCGCAGGTGTGATTGCATCAGAAGGTAGAAATTTCGAGATTTCTTCCAAGTCCAAAATTTAGTCCGTTAACCATCCAAAACTCACCCGAGGGCACCGGGGCCTTAACCAAATACATTAACAAGTCCTAAAGCATCATACGAACTTAGTCGAACCCTCAAATCACATCAAACAACACTAAAACCACGAATCATACCCCAATTCAAGCTTAATGAAACTAAGAAATTCCAACTTCTACATTCGATGCAGAAACCTATCAAATCAAGTCCGGTTGACCTCAAATTTTGCACACAAGTCATAAATGACATAACTGGCCTATTTCAATTTCCAGAATTAGATTCTGACCCCGATATCAAAAAGTCAACTCCCCGGTCAAACATCCAAACTTAAATTTATATTTTAGGCAATTCAAGCCTAATTTAACTACGGACTTCCATAAAATTTTTCGGACACGCTCGTAAGTCCAAAATCACCATACGGAGCTATTGGAATCATAAAAATTTTATTCTGGGGTCGTTTACACAAAAGTCGGCGTCTAGCCAACATTTTTAACTTATGTTTTAAACTTTTGAACTAAGCACTCCCATTCATTCCAAGACCTCACCAGACCCAAATCAATTATCCCGGCAAGCCATATAACAACTGTAAAATTGAGTAGTAAATGGGGGAACATGACTGTAATACTCAAAATGACCGGCCGGGTCTTTACATTCTCCCCCTCTTAAACAAACATTCATCCTCGAACGAGTTTAGAATCATACCTGGAGCCTCAAATAGGTGTGGATATTTGCTCCGCATCTCCCGCTCAGTCTCTTAGGTAGCTTCTCCGACTGGCTGGCCTCTCCACTGTACTTTCACTGAAGCTATGTTCTTTGATCTCAACTTTCGAACCTGGCGGTCTAAAATGGCCAGCGGCTACACATCATAAGTCAAATTACCATCCAATTGCACTGTGCTGAAATCCAAAACATGAGACGGATCCCCGACATACTTCCGGAGCATAGATACATGAAACACTCGATGAACCCCCGATAGATTAGGCAGAAATGCAAGTTCATAAGCCACCTCTCCAATCTTCTTAAGTATTTCAAAAGGTCCATTATACCTAGGACTCAACTTGCCCTTCTTCCCAAATCTCATAACATCCTTCTTAGGCGAAACTCGGAGTAGTACCTTCTCTCCTACCATGTAAGCAACATCGCGAACTTTCGGTCGGCATAACTCTTCTGTCTAGACTGCACCATGCGAAGTCGTTCCTGAATCAATTTAACCTTTCCCAAAGCATGCTGAACTAAATCAGTACCCAATAGCCTAGCCTCACCCGGCTCAAATCAACCCAACGGAGAACGACCCCATCTCACATATAAGGCCTCATACGGAGCCATCTAAATGCTCGATTGGTAGCTGTTATTGTAAGCAAACTCTGCAAGTGGAAGAAACCGATCCCAAGAACCTCTGAAATCTATAACACAAGCACGCAGCATAACTTCCAATATCTTGATAGTGCACTTGAATTGTCCGTTCGTCTGAGGGTGAAATGTTGTACTCAGCTGAACCTGTGTACCTAATTCTCGTTGTACTGCTCTCCAAAACTGTGATGTAAAGTGCGTGCCCCGATCTGAAATGATGGACACTGGCACACCGTGTAGGAGAACAATGTCGCGGATATAAATTTCAGCCAACCGCTCCGAACAATAAGTAGTACCAGATGGAATAAAATGCGCGGACTTGGTCAACCGATCTACAATCACCCAAACAGCATCAAACTTCCTCAAGGTCCATGGGAGTCCAACTACAAAGTTCGTGGGAGTCCAACTACAAAGTCCATGGTAATACGCTCACATTTCCATTCGGAAATTTCAAGTTTCTGAAGCAATTCGCCCGGTCTCTGATGCTCATACTTCACCATTGATAGTTTAGACATCGAGCTACAAACCCAACTATATCTTTCTTCATTTTTCTCCACCAATAGTGCTTCCTCAAGTCCTGGTACATCTTAGCGGCACCTGGATGAATGGAATGCCGTGAACTGTGGGCTTCTTCAAGAATCAATTCACGGAGCCCATCTATATTAGGCATACAAAATTGACCCTGCATCCTCAATACCCCCATCATCCCCAATGGCAACATCTCTGGCATCACCATGATGAACTGTGTCCTTCAGGACAAGCAAATGGGGATCATCACACTGTCATTCTCTAATGCAATCATATAAAGAAGACCGAGAGACCATACAAGCTAGAACCCGAATAGGCTCCGAAACTTCTAATCTCTCAAACTGATTGGCTAGGGTTTGAATATCAACTACAAAAGGCCTTTCACCAACAGGAATGAATGCAAGGCTACCCATACTCACCGCCTTTCTACTCAAGGCATCGGCCACAATATTGGCCTTCCCGGGATGATATTGAATATTGATATCATATTCCTTTAGTAGCTCCAACTATCTCTGCTGCCTCAAATTTAGATCCTTCTGTTTGAATAAGTGTTAAAGACTCCAAAGATATGTAAATACCTCACAAGACACACCATAGAGACAGTGTCTCCAAATCATCAATGCATGAACAATGGCTGCCAATTCTAAATTATGGACATGGTATTTCTTTTCATGTGTTTTCAACCGGCGTGAAGCATAAGCAATCACTCTACCCTTTTGAATTAAGACATACCCTATACCAATCCGAGAAGCATCACAATACACTGTATAAGAGCCTGAAGCTGAAGGCAAAACTAGAATCGGAGTTGTGCTTAAGGCAGTCTTCAGCTTCTGAAAGCTCTCTTCACACTCATCCGACCACCTGAATGGAGCACCTTTCTGGGTCAATTTAGTCAAGGGTGATGCAATAGATGAGAAGCCCTCCACAAAGCAACGCTAATACCCAGCCAAGCCAGGAAAACTCCGAATTTCAGTAGCTGAAGATGGCCTATGCCAACTATGAACTGCCTCTATTTTCTTCAGATCCACCTCAATTCCTTCACTGGACACTATGTGTCCTAATAATGCCATCGAACTAAGCCAGAAATCACACTTAGAGAATTTGGCATAAAGTCTCTCCTCTCTCAGCCTATGTAATAAAATACTCAAGTGTTGTGCATGCTCCTCCTGGCTACGTGAGTACACTACGATATTATCAATAAATACTATGAAAATTGAGTCAAGATATGGCTGGAATACACTATTCATCAAATGCATAAATGATGTCGGGGTGTTGGTCAACCCAAAAGACATCACGAGAAATTCATAGTGGCCATAACGAGTCCTGAATGCCGTCTTTAGAATATCTGAATCCTGAATTTTCAATTGGTGATTCCCGAATCTCAAATCAATTTTGGAGAATACCCTCTCCTTGAAGCTGGTCAAATAAATCATCAATATGCGGCAAAATGATATTTATTCTTGATTGTAACATTGTTCAACTGCCTATAATCGATGCACATCCGCATAGTGCCAACATGCTTTTTCACAAATAGAACCGGTGCACCCCAAGGTGACACACTAGGCCTGATAAACCCCTTATCAAGGAGTTCCTGAAGTTGCTTTTTCAATTCTTTCAATTCAGCTGGTGCCATACGATATGGAGGGATAGAAATGGGCTGAGTACCCGACACCAAGTCAATACCGAAATCAATATCCCTAGCGGGTGGCATACCCGACAGGTTGCAGAGAATACATCCAGAAAATCCAGCACTATCGGTACTGGATCAATTGTAAGAGTATATGCCTCAACATCTCTCACAAAGTCCAAATATGACAAACACCCCTTCCCAACCATACGCCGAGCCTTCAAGTAAGAAATTACCCTGTTGGGAGCATAATCTGGAGAACCTCCCCACTCAACCTTCGGCAATCTCGGTATCGCCAACATCACCATTTTCGTGTGACAGTCCAGAATAGCATGACATGGAGACAACCAATCCATACCAAAGATAAAATTGAAATCGACCATACTAAGCAATAAAAGATCAATTCCAGTCTCCAGTCCTCCAATAGTTACCACACACAATTGATACACACGGTCCACAATAATAGTATCGCCCACCAGCGTAAATACATGAACAGGGGGAACTTAGGACTCATGGGACATATCCAAATAACGAACAAAATATGATGAAACATATGAATATGTGGAACCAGAGTCAAATAATATAGAATCTTCTCTGTGGCACACTCAGACAATATCTGTGATCACTGCATCTAAAGCAACGACATCTGGCCTAGAAAGGAAAGCATAAAATTGGGCCTGACTGCCACCTAATCGGACTCCCCCTCTTAGGTGACCCCTAGCTGACTGTGCCCCACCCAGAGATGGCTGGGCGGGTGGTGGAGCAACTGGTGCAGAAGTCGTAGCCTGACGCCTCTGCTGAGCTAGACCTCATGTAAGGCGGGGAAAATATTTCCTCACATGACCTAACTCTCCACACTCACAACAATACCTCTCGAAAACCGGTGGCGAGATCCGAGGCGGACCTCGAGAACCAGATGAACCTGGTACAGATGAACCCTGAACTGATAGTGCATGAGATTAACTCTGAGATGGAAATGCACCAAGAGAAGACTGACTCTATCGAGCACTTTATGGACCATGGCTAGCTGATGCGCCACGATGAGTTGAACAAGCCATCTAAACGGGCCTATAAGGTCGACCCCTGCTGTGATAGGGTTGTCATCCAGAAGGAACACCACTGGAATTACACGGACCACGAGACCTCTTGTCCTCTCACTCCTCACGTTCTTGATTATGGACCATCTCTAGCCGTCAAGCACTATCAACCACCTCATTGAATCTAATACCTGCTACATTCCCCAGAGTCATAAGAAAACAAAACTGTTGTTTGAGGCCATTAATGAACCTCTTGATCCCCTCTCTCTCTCTCTCTCAGTCGGAACCAACAAAACTGCATGACGGGCCAACTCTGAAAATAACATCTCATACTTAGTCTCTAACATGTCCTCCTGTCGTAAATACTCGAACTGCCTGTGCAGTTCCTCTATGTGGGTCTATGGCACAAACTTCTCCAGAAATAATACGGAGAACTCATGCCATGAATGTGGTGCTGCACCAACTAGTCTGCTCCTCTCATAAGGCTGCCCTAGAAAACTGAAAAGTAGTGAACGAGACCCCACTGGTCTCCAGAATACCCGTTGTTCGAAGCATCCACTGGCACTAATCTAGAAAACCCTGAGCATCCTCTGACTCAACACCGCTAAATGTCAGAGAACAAATCCTCCCAAATCTCTCAAGTATTCTCTGCTCATCATAAGCCATAACGGAGACTACCGTGGCCTGAGCAGCTGCAACTGGCTGGACTTGTGGTGCCCCCGGTATCTGAAGTCCCTGCACTACCAGTTCTGGAGTATGAAAAATAGGAGTATGAGTAGCTCCCCCGGCCTGAGAAGTGGCTGGTGCGGCCTAAATGAAACCACCTGAGCAAGGCCAGTGCAAACTGTCAATATCTGTGCCAAAGCCTCCTGAAGGCCTAGAATCACAATGGGCACAGCTGGTGCCTGAGCTGGTCCTGTCGGCTCAGCTATGTCTGGAATCTGTTCTTGAGCTGGAGCAACTAGTGGTGCTGCTGCAACTGCTGTACGAGTTACACCTCGACCTCTACCTCGGAACCGGCCTCTACCACGGTCCCGGCCTCTCGCGGTCCTAACTGATGGCACTGGTGGCTGATCGTTCGATCCGGTAGTCGTGTCCTCATCATCTGTGAGAGAATAGAATAACTTACATTTAGTTCCTGAAATCAAAAAATTCCCACGACAGAGTACGAGAAAGTGAAATTCTCCTAAGGGTTCGGTAGCCTCTCGAAGATAAGTACAAACATCTTCGTACCGATCCGCAAGACTCTACTAAACCTGCTCATGACTCGTGAGACCTATGTAACCTCGGCTCTGAAACCAACTTGTCACGACCCAAAATCTCACCTGTCTTGATGGCGCCTATCTCAATACCAGGAAAGCCGACAAGCTCAATAAAACATAATATCTTTTAAGTTTGAAAACACAATAATTGAATTCAATAGAAAGCCTCACAATTACAAATACAAAACACTTCTAAAACCCGATGTCACTGAGTACATGAGCATCTAAATGAATACAGAGTCTGACAGATAAATTAACTGTATGAAAATATAGAATAATACAATAACTTAAAGGAAGAAAGACAAGGTCAGCGGACGCCAAGCAGCTACCTTGGTAGTCTCCAACTAGTAACACACTGAGGTCTAACAGTCGCCGTGTTCGGAAGCACTTGGATCTGCACACGAGGTGCAGAGTGTAATATGAGTACAACCAACTCAATAAGTAACAAGATTACCCTTTGGGCTGAAAGTAGTGACGAGCTCAACAGGTACAGTCCAGTATAAAAATAACAGTACATAAATGTAGGCATGCTTTCAAGTTAAATAGTTAAACTCCGTACTGTCAGTCACTCAGTACCGTATAAGGCCAATCCAGCCCTGGGTAATTTATCCCCAAATGAAAATAATTCGGACAAGATCCATGCCCAAGGAAATTCATCACAAATATAAATAAGTAAGGTAAGTGCAAGCCCTGGGATGTCCATCCCAAATATAAATCATCTACACTCACTATGGGGAGTGCAGACTCCGGAGGGGCTCCTTCAGCCCAAGCGTGATATAAAACCGGTATGGCCTGCTGCAAGCGGGCAGCCCCGATCCATATAATGATAAATCCTATATGGCCTGCTGTAGGCGGGCAGCCCCGTACTATATAATAGTAATGTATATAAAGCCAATATGGCCTACTGCAGGCGGGAAACCCCGATCCCATAAATATCCTCACAATGGATGAACATGACTGAGTATGAAATGTACATTTTTAAACAATAAAATTCAACAATAACACGACCCTGTGGGTCCTAAAAATATCTGCACGTAGCCTAATCATGATCTTCAATACGAGTCTCAGCTCAATTTCCTAACGCGTGGAGAATATTCGGATAATAACATGATTCTTTGGTTTTACAACTCCATAGAATTTATTTAAGTCACAATTTCTATGGTGCACGCCCACACACCCGTCACCTAGCATGTGCGTCACCTTCATACAATTCACATAACACGAAATTCAAGGATTTATACCCTCAGAACCAAGTTTAGAAGTGTTACTTACCTCAAACCGTGTAATTCCTTACTCCGCTATGTCTTTGCCTCACAAATTCTCCGAAAGCATTGTATCTAGTCATAATTAATTCGATTCAGTCCATACAAATTATTGGAATTAATTCCATATGAAAATACTAATTTTCCAGCATAATCCGAAATTTATCCCAAAAATCGCCCGTGGGGGCCACGTCTCGAAACCCGACAAAAGTTATAAAATATGAACGCCCGTTCAACCACGAGTGCCACGACCCGGAAATCCCACCGTCGGGACCGTGATGGCGCCTAAAATTTCACTTGCTAGGCAAGCCAATTCTTATACATTTTAGTAAATAACAGCAACTAAGCTATAACAAGTTAAAATAATTGCATAAATTTATAACATCCTCAACATATACACTACTACCCGGATCTGGAGTCACAATTCACGAACATCGAGGATTTTGAATGAAAGAAAGAGTAAAAAGAAAATTGAAAAGATAGACGGGGACTTCAAGGTCTGCGAATGTCATCAGATCTACCTTGAGTATCCGATGAACCAGTCTGAGCTGCTACGCCTCTCGATCAGCTGGGACGAGCACCAAAATCTACACCGAAAGTGTAGAGTGCAATATCAGTACAACCGACCCCATGTATGAGTAATTGTCGAGCCTAACCTCGACGAATTAGTGACGAGGCTATGACAAGACACCCACAGAACAAATCTGTGTAGATAACAATATATGTACAAGAAAACAACAATAGTAGCTAGACATGTACTATTATGAGGGGAACATGCTAAAGGGGCACAGGGTATAGGAGATACAGCAGAAATGATAACCAGAACAGTTGACATGCTTTTAGCAAGCAAAAAATAACTAAACACAATGAAGAAAATTGCACGACATGACCCTTCGTGCTTTTACTCTCAGCCTCAAAATATAAATCAATATATACGACATGACATCACCCTTCGTGCATCAACTCTCACAATATGGCACGGCATCACCCTTCGTGCATTAATGCTCACAATATGGCACGACATCACCCTTCATGCATTAACACTCACACTATGACACGACATCACCCTTCGTGCATTAACACTCACAATATGACACGGCATCGCCCTTCGTGCATTAACACTCACAATATGGCACGACATCACCTTTCGTGCATTAACACTCTCCCTTACCATAATGCAATTAACAGATAACAACAGGGATATAGAATAACAAGTACAAGCCTTACTTTAACATTTGGTTCCACAATATCAACCTCAACTTCGTAATCAATACTCAATTATCCCTAGAATATCCGTAAATATGGTAATAACGATCAATTTAACAATATTAGTCTAAGCATGGATAACATGAACAAAGGAAGCTATAATTGCAAGAAACCAAGCCCCGCCCGCATGCTTTAACCCGACTACAACACATAATTACTCGTCACCTCACATATACGTTGTTTCCCAACATTTACACATGTAGCAATTAGACAGGCAAGTCCTAATCCCTCAAGTCAAGGTTAGACACAACACATACCTCGCTCCAAAGGCCACTTAATGCTCGATTACCGCTTTTCATCTAGAATCCACCTCCAAACCAATCGTATCTATTCACAAACAACTTAATAATATCAAATATTGCAAAAGAAATCAATTACATTGCATAAATTAAGATTCCCCAAACTTTCCCCCACAAAAGTTAAAAATCGACCCCGGGCCCGCTTGGTCAAAATTCGAGGTTCGGACCAAAATCTATTTACCCATTCAACCCCGAGCCCGATTATATAATTTATTTCGAAATCCGACCTCAATTCGAGGTCTAAATTCCAAGTATGCAAAAATCCCTAATTCTACCCACACCCTTAATTTCCACCATGAAAATCCTAGCTTTTAGGTTGAAAACTCATGAAATGTAATGGGTAATTGAAAGAAAGTAGGTTAGAATCACTCACCAACAATTTGGGGAAGAAAATCTTTTAGGAAAATCGCCTCTAGGTCTTATAGTTTTGAAATTTTTGAAAGAATGGCAAAATCCCGTAATTAGGAATGTTTTAAGTCATTGGTGTCAGGTGTTCATCGCGTTCGCGTGAAACCTGACGTGTTCGCGAAGAGCATGGCCCAACTGGCGTACGCGATCGCGAGTAACTCCACGCATTCGCGAAGGTCTAGCCTGCCTCACCTCCGCATTCGCGAGACTGGGCTCGCGTTCGCGTAGAGTTACCTCAACTCCCCAGCTCTGTCTATCTAACGCTACGCGTTCGCGTGTGGTTGGTTTTGTTCGCATAAAGCAGCTCCCCCCTTAATGCTCCGCGTTCGTGACCAAGGTTCCATATCTCGAGCTAGGGACCTCGGAATTCGATTCCGGGCATACGCCCAGGTCCCAAATTACGATACGGACCTAGCGGGACAGCCAAAACATGAATCCGGGTCCGTTTAATCAAAACATTGACCAAAGTCAACTCAAATGGTTTTCAAAGCAAAATTTCATATTTTTCACAGTGTTTAACTTAAAATCTTTACGGAAACAAGTCCGGACCACGCACACAACTCGAGGAGGGTAAAACAAGATTTTTAAGGCTTCAGATTACAGAATTAGGTGTTAAACTATAAGATGACCTATCGGGTCAGCACAACGAGTCTAACCATTTAAATTTTATCAAATTCTGACATCAACTCGACCTCCAAATCATCAAATCTTATTTCCAAATCCCTAGATCCTAATTCTCGATTTACACCTCTAAAACACGTAATTAAGTCGAATTATTCGATGATAATTTAATATTATATATTAGAAATGCTCACAAGTAACTTACCTCAAGTTTCCCGTAATTCTCTTTGAAAATCGTCCTTAAAGCCGTTCTTGAAGGTCCAAAAATGGCAAAACTCGGAAGCCCTTCGAAATGTATACTGTCCAGGAGTTTCGAACCTGCGACTCACTTAGCTACTTCTACGGTCCAGCAGATGCGAGAAACCGACTGCTTCTAAGACTGCCCCTACTTCTGCGGACGCGCTTCTGCGAAGAAGCGTAAGAAGCGTCCGCTTCTGCGATTTTGCCTAGCCCCCCTTGCCTCCGCAACTGCGACCTTGGTGTCACTTCTATGGACTCGCTTCTGTGAGATTTCGTCTGCTTCTGTGGACTTCCTGATTCTGCGATGCCAGGATCGCTTATATAAGGCAGAAATTTCCATATTTCTTCCAAGTCCAAAATCTCCCCGATATCAAAAAGTCCACTCCCCGGTCAAATTTCCAAACTTAAATTTCTACTTTAGGCATTTCAAGCCTAATTTAACTATGGACTTCCATAAAATTTTCCAATCATGCTCCTAAGTCCAAAATCACCATACAGAGCTATTGGAATCATAAAAATTCTATTCCGGGGTCGTTTACACATAAGTCGACATCCAGCTAACCTTTTCAACTTAAGTTTTAAACTTTGAAATTAAGTATTCCCATTCATTCCAAGACCTCATCAGACCCAAACCAATTATCCCGGAAAGTCATATAACAACTGTAAAGTACAAATTGAGTAGTAAATGGGAAAATAGGGTTGTAATACTCAAAATAACCGGCCGAGTCGTTACATTCTTTACCAAAAAAAGTATTCCAGCATTAGTTAAAAATAATTTAGATCCAAACTTATATTCTGTAAGCCCCTAGTAACCTGACTAATAACGAAGTAGTTTATAGGACTTATTATTGTGACATGGATATATCAAGAAACCACAAATAGTATAATTTCAAAGGTTGTTAAGGTTTTTTTAAAGTAGTAATTGCCAATAGATAAGAATGTTATTTTTTAATTGCAGTCACCCACACCAAACACTTGCTTTTGGTAAAAACAAAATATATGAAAATATATTGGTTATTTCTATACTATCCGCAGGCTTAAACAACAAAAGTTTAAGTTCTATTTACATTTTGAATCATCTTAATTTTATTTGATAATAGTGGTATTCGAGTTACCATGCATGCATATAATCGACTATTCCAATTTTTGGATAGTATGAATATACCGTTTCTTTAAGGGTACATTTAGTAGAATGGGAAAAGGAAGGAAAGAAATTTACCCACCAAGATCTGAACGTCGCCATTGGTTTTACGGGGATTTATGTGATGATCAAAAAAGGTCATCTTATATTTTAGAACTCTATTCTGCACTCTTAAGCCTTAAAAATCTTATTTTTACCCTTCTCGATTTGCGTGCGCGGTCTAGGTATTGGCTCGGAAGGCTTATATGTTAAAAACTGATAAAAATATAAATATTTTCCTAAAAACTTTAGTTGAGTTGACTTCAATCAACATTTTTGGTAAACGGGCTCAGATCCATATTTTGACTGTCCCTGTGGGTCCGTATCAAAATATGGGACCTGGGCGTATGCTCAAAATCAAATTTGAAGGTCCCTAGCTCGAGTTATGAATTTTTAATGAAAATTAAAAGTCTAAAAGTTTAATGGTTTTTAAGAATTGGTTGATGTATGGCCTTGTTGATACCGGGTCCGTATTTTGGTTCCGGAGCCCGGTATAGGTCCAGTATAATATTTATGACTTATCTGTGAAATTTGATGAGAAACGGAGTTGGTTGGACGTTATTCGGACGTGCGGTTGTGAAGATAGGAATTTTAAAGTGTTCTTGAGAATTTCATTTGATTTGGTGCTAAATTCGTAGTTCTAGGTGTTATTTTGGTGATTTGATCACGTGAGCAAGTTCGTATGATGTTTTTAGACTTGTGTGCATGTTTGGTTTGGAGCCCTGAGGGCTCGGGTGAATTTCGGATAGGCTACGGGATGTTTTGGACTTAGAAAATTTGGTATTTCGCTGCAGCAGGTGTTCTGGTTTGTACTCTCGCGAACATGAAGAGTAAGCTGGTCAGGCTGGAATTTTCTTCTTCGCGAACACGAAGGCTTGGTCGTGAACGCGAAGTGATGGGGGCGTTACCCTTCGCCAATGCGACCAGCTCATCGCGAACGCGTAGTGTTAGGGACCCGGGGGAGTGATTCAGTAATAGTTCATCGCGAACGCAAGCATGGTCTTATGAACGCGAAGGCCAGGGGGAGTAGCCTTCACGAACGTGAAGGATGACTTGCGAACGCGAAGGCATGGCAATTCTGCTCTTCACGAATGCGACAGTGTCCTCGCGAATGCGATGAACACTGTCGCCCAGTGCATAAAATAGTCCCAAAATGGGACTTAAGCCATTAATTCATTTTTCCAAAAACCAAACGGGCTAGAGGCTATTTTCAAGATATATTTTCTTCCCCAAAGTGATGGTAAGCGATTTTAAACCATTTTCTTTCAATTATCCATTACATTACATGAATTTTCAACCTAAAATCTAGAGTTCTCATGGTAGAATTGGGGGTTTGGGGTAAAAACTAGGGATTTCAAAATTTGGGGATTTAGACCTCAATATGAGGTCGTATTCCAAAACCAATTATATATCCGGGCTCGAGGGTGAATGGGTAAATGGATTTTGGTATGAACCTCGGATTTTGACCAAGCGGGCCCGGGGTCGATTTTTGACTTTTTTGAAGGAAGTTTGGAAAAATCTAAATTTATGCAATGTAATTGATTCCCTTAGCAATATTTGATATTATTGAGTCATTTTTGAATAGATACGAGTGGTTTGGAGGTTGATTCTAGAGGAAAAGCTGTGATTGAGTATTGAGTGGCCTTTGGAGCGAGGTAAGTGTCGTGGTTAACCCTGACTTTAGGGAATTAGGAACCTCAGATTATTTGCTATGTGAAATTCATGTGAGCATCGTATATTTGAGGTGACGAGTACTTATGCGCCGCCAATTTACCTACCTTCCCTGTTTCTCTCGTTTTCTCATATTGTCTCTTTTTCCAATGCCTAATTGCTACGAGTTTAGACTAATATTGTTAAATTAATCGTTCTTATCATGTTTACGATCTTCTGGTGATAATTGAGTATTTATTTCGAAGTTGAGATTGATATTGTGGAACCAAATATTGAAGTAAGGCTTGTAATTATTATTCTATCTCCTTGTTGTTATTTATTCATTGCATTATGGTAAGAGAAAGTGTTAATACACGAAGGGTGATGCCGTTCCATATTGTGAGTGTAAAAGCACGAAGGGTGATGCTGTGCCATGATATTAGAGTTAATGCAAGAAGGGTGATGCCGTACCGTTTCTATTGAGTTTATGGTGAGATTGAGAGTAAAAGCACGAAGGGTGATGCCGTGCATTTTTCCTTTACTGTATTCGTTGTTCCTGTTGATTCATAGTATATTGGTTGTTCCAGTTATCATTCTGTTGTAGTTTTTTATCATGTATTTCCCTCAGCATGTTTCCCCCTCCTGGTATTTCCTGTCTAGCTCTTCATTACTGTTATTTGTATATACACTGTTAAATTGTATATGTTGATTTGTAGGTGCTATGCCTTAGTCTTGTCACTACTTCATCGAGGTTAAGCTCGACACTTACCAGTACATGTGGTCAGTTGTACTGATACTACACTCTGCACTTTCTGTGCATATTTTGGTTCCGGCTCGGATTGATCGAGATTTTAGCTGTTGGATCCGGTATCCGGAGACTCAAGGCAGATCTGTCGGTGTTCACAAACCTTGAAGTCCCCGTCTATGTTTTCTATTTTACTGTTTCGTTCATTGAAACAATTGTATTTTTCTTAAATTATTACTTGTAGTAAAATTCTAGAATGCTTGTGAATTGTGACTCCAGATCCGGGTAGTAGTAATTAAATGTAGCCTTTATATTATTCCGCACTTACTATATTTCATCTTAGCTAATTGTTGTTATTTACTAAATAAAAAAGGATTGGTTTAAATGATTCTCTAACGTTGGCTTGCCTAGCAAGCGAAATGTTAGGCGCCATCACGGTCCCGACGGTGGGAATTTCGGGTCGTAAAAATTTCTCCATTATCAAAAAAAGATAAAGAAAAGAAATTTATAGTACTTGCTCCCTAGAAACTATATTTCTAATTATGTTAGTTGTAAGAGGAAAAAACTTTATTATATATCCATATATTGGTGCTTGTACCAAGTTGCATCCATTTATATCGTTAAGTAATAAATTGAGGTGATTATATATATATATATATATATATATATATATATATATATATATATATATATATATATATATATATATATATATGTGTGTGTGTGTGTGTGTGTGTGTGTGTGTGTGTACATGATTAAAATATATGTAAATAATAACTGCCAATTTGATGTAAATATTGAAATATGTCATAATCTTACGCGACAACTCGAATATTACCAAAAATAGGAAAATAACCAAAAAAGAGAATATAAATAAAAGCAATAGTAAACTGAACTAGGAATATTGAAACATGTCCTAATATTCTGCGACAAATCGAATATTAACAAAAACTGAAAATAACTAAAAAGAGAATATAAATAAAAGCATATCATAATTTTCAGCGACAAATCGAAAATTACCAAAGAATTCGAAATTAAAAAAGATAATATAAAAATAATGGTAAACTAAACAAGGATATTTATTCATCCATTTGCAAATTAAGAGATATTATTAAGAGAGTATCAGATTCTAATAATCTTATAATAGCAAATCACCACTAGTTCAGGCCGAAATTGACTTGACCATTACAATATTATAGAGGTAAATTTTGAAAATCTTTTTAAAAATGAAGAGTACAGTCACCACTATGATTAATTATATAAATTTACTTGCCTCATAACATGTGAACACTACAAAAATGAACTGGATTCATAGCTATGAACTACCAAAATTGAAAAACCAAAGGCTTCAATATGTTGGAAAAACTCTATAAATAATAGGCTTCTGTATTACAAAATTCATATCACATAGTAACTCTTAGTAATTAATACTAGTTATATCATCATTATTCTTGAGAATGAGTACTAGACGGATTAAGGTTCGCAAAAGTATTCGTCTTGCAAAGATAGAAAATCAAAATAATCGACAAGTGACTTTCTCAAAACGCCGAAATGGTGTCTTCAAGAAAGCAAACGAGCTTGTTGTTATGACTGGTGCTGAAGTTGGCATTATCGTGTGTCCACAAGGTAATTACAAGGCTAATTACAATTTTTTGGTCATCTATATATACATGATATACTATCAACAAATATTACTTTTTAAGCATAAATGTACATGCATTATCATAACTAAACATGCAAATCCAAGATCTTGAACATGATAATTAATTTTACATAAAATTAAAGCATCATAAAAAAAATACTTGGTGTGGGAGGCGTTATAACAGTAGATAAATTGATTTCTCTCCTCTTGCACTATTTTATATTACCGATTTCTCTCCTTTTGCTCTATAGGTAGCAAGCCTTACACTTTTGGTCATCCAAATGTAAATGAAACCATCAACAAATATGTTGGTGAAGAAAGGCCTCCATCACCATCATCACCAGGCATTGATGACAAGTATGTCCAGATGTCTCGAAAAGCCAATACTAAAGAACTTAACACACGACTCAATTCTCTGCAAGACCAACTGGATTTTGCATTAAACTTGAAAAGCAAACTCAAGCAAATGAATAAGAAAGTGGAGAGCCAACAAGAGTGGTTCAAGGGTCCTATAGAGAAGATGCACTACATCGAGGCTTCAATGTTGAAGGAGGGATTGGAAGATCTGCTTTTGAAGGTGAAGAACTATGGTACTGAGCATGGTTATGGTTACGAAAATGGAAAGTGGAAGGCTGAATAAAAGCTACTACTAGTTTTTTTTAATAATCATTCGTGTTATTTATTTTAAAAGGTTAACCTTGGCGCAACCATAAAAGTTGTCGTCGTGTGACTAGGATGTCACAGGTACAACCCATAAATAATATTTTATAGAAATGCAAAGTAAGGCAATCTACAACAGACCAACATGGTCATGGTTTCTCTCTTTCCCGGCCGTATCCTGCACATAGCAGGAGTTTAGTGCAGGAGCTATTCTAGTTAATCATTTTTTTGGGTTGGGGTATTATGTGGTGTTTTGGTGATATCTACTATGTATGCGTAATAAAAAACATGACTATGATGGAATATAAGTAGAGTTATAAAAATTATATCTCAGATTCAAATAATTCAAAAAATTAAAATTAAAATAATATAATGTTATTGTTTAAAAACCTAAAACTCCATAACATATCACTAATACTTATTATATTACAAATAGCCAGAATATAGTCATCATAATAATATCTAAGCTAGAGAGATACCAAAAAAACAATTCTAAAATCAAAAAGTAACTTGAAAAGAATAAATTAAAGAATACAAAAAAAAAACTTTAAGGAACTTAAGCATAAAGAAGGAAAATGCAAACGTGGAAGGAAAGTAAAAACTAGAGGCCAAACCTTTTTGTACTTTGCATTTTGCAGACAAAGGTCTAAAGTGTATTTGTTTCTCAGTAAATGACAAAGAGAAAAGATTGTGAAATTAAAATAAATAATTAAAAAAATGTTGACTTTTGAATTTTTTAGTTTGAGAATTCAGTATGAATTCTTTTTTGAATATTTAAATTTTAGAAAAGGATTTATTAAGCAATTTTGGCTCCAATTTTAAATATTTCTCGGGGCTTACGCCCCAAATAAAGGCCTAGAACAATGGGGCTTACGCCTAGACAAACACCTAGAAGGTTGGTGCGTACGCCCCACTAGACAGACAACTACGGAGCTATAATCTTGCTTAGGCAGCTACTGCTATCAATTCTAAAGTGGAACCACAAACCTGAATTGGAACGAAGTTGGAGCTTTTCTCCCATGAAATTTCTTAAGTATGCATAGTGCAAAGAGTATTGATCTCTCATCGTTCCACACATAGTTTTTCTTTGAAATATTACATTGTAGCACAAAAATCGTTAGGTTACAGTTTTCCGTTGCTGATAGTTTTAACCCTAAATCGCACACGCAAGTATACACGGTCAATCAAGTAATAAAGAGTGAGTAGAGTATCGTACCCACGAAGACTTGTGATCAATTATCAACTAAATCAAGCAATTTATAATTTATCAAGTCAAGAACAATTTCATGGTGATTTTTGTTGATTAATTCTACTAACTAAAATTACTATTAATAGAATAACTAATTAACTAGCACACTTAGCACGAAAAGTTTAATTCAATGAGAAATAATATTCTAGTGTTATGGTTATGTAACAATCCTGTCGAATTCTTCAATTAACTTGACTTATTAATTTATCTGGGTTATTAACCTGCAAAAAGACAATAATACTCGTAGAAATTCAACAACTTCTACTCGCGTATTCAATTTATTCTAAACCCAATATTTCTATGAGATTAGTGTAACGGCCCGACCGGTCGTTTTTAGCATTTACGCTCCTTTCAACTATTTGAAGTCTTGAATAACTTTCTACGAGGTATTATGACTTGTGTGAATTATCGGTTTTGGTTTTAAGGTATTTCGGAGTTAGCTTGGAAGAATGAATTTCATGTTGGAAGCTTAAGTTGAAAAGGTTGATCGGATGTTGACTTATGTGTAACGACCCTGGAGAAATTTTGCTAAGGAAATTAAGGTTTGGTGGTGCCGAGGTAAATCAATTAGTACAAAGATTTTATCGGACTTTTTGGGTTGAACAATGCACCGAAGTGTAAAGGAAAATTTTATCGAAAAATGGTCATTTCTACGACCACTATGCGGTCGCAGAATCACTCTGCGGACCGCATAATGGTCGCAAAGTGGAACAGGAGGACGGCAAGATTTGAGGAAAATCAGCGGCGCACTATGCGACCGCAGACCTGTTTTGCAGTGCATTATGCGACCGCAGAACAAGTATGCGGACCGCATAATGACCGTAGAACAGGTCAGTAATGCCCAACTTTGGAGGCCAAATCATGCGGCCAGTATGCGGACCGCATACCTGTTATGCGATCGCATATGCGACCGCATAACTGTATTGGAGCTTCCATTCTTTCTAATTTTTGACCCGACCCAACTTCGATTTATAGCCCTTGAAGCTCATTTTTGAGTCAAACTCTGATATTTTTGAGAGAGGTGAGAGAATTTTAGAGAGAGAAAGTGAAGACTTAGTCATTTATCCATCAATTCTTGTTCAAGGTTTGAAGATTTCACAAGGATCTTGCTAGGGCTTCAAAGAGGTAAGAATTTCTTTCCCTAATTCTTTAATTTCGGATTTTGAGTAAAGATGGATAATTAATAGTATGATTCTTGGGTGTAGAGTATTATGTATATATACCAATAAGGTTGTGGAAAGATTGTTAAGTTCAAATGGGTAAGAATTGGGTTGAAAATGGTATAAATCTTCATAGACTTTAATTGAAGATTTGAGGGTCGAGTTGGTGTCAGATTTTAGTAAAATTTGTATGGTTGTACTTGTGGTTGGATGGGTGTTCATATTCTATAACTTTTGTCAGGTTCCGATACGTGGGCCCCACGGGCGATTTTTATGTAAATTTTGGATTTTATTGAAAAATTAGTATCTCCTTATGGAATTAATTACAATAATTTGTATTGACTGAATCAAATTAATTGTGGCTAGATACGAGGCTTTCAGAGACCAATTCTCGTGGCAAGGGCATAGAAGAATAAAGAATTACACGGGTTGAGGTAAGTAACAGTTATAAATCTGGTCCTGAGGGTATGAAACCCTGGATTTTGTGTCATGTGATTATTTTGGAGGTGACACACATTCTAAGTGACGGGTGTGTGGGCGTGTGGGCATGCACCAAAGGGATTGTGACTTGGTCCGTCCCGTGAAACTGTAAAGTTGAATAACCTGTTGTTAGCTGTAAGCTCTCTTTGTGTTGAAGAAATTTGACTGTAAATCATGTTAAAATTCATGCTTAGGCTATGTGATAGTACTATTGGGACCCACAGAGGTCACGTACTTGTTTAATTATTTGCTAATTGCTATCTTGTGCTTAGTCATGATTTTACTAGCGTATCATACCTCAGTCTTTCTTGATATTTGTTGATGCACTATATTTTCTTTGTTTGGGCTGATCTTTGTGATTTCTGAGAGCCCGAGAGACTAGAGAGGTGAAGGACCGAGTAAGGCCGAGGGCCTGTTAGTGAGGTAAGGATATTATGTCACGTGAGTTGTCCGTACAGGATATTATAGCACGTGAGTTATCCGTGCAGGATATTATAGCACATGCGTTATCCGTGCAGCACGTGAGTTATCCGTGCAGATTATGGCGCTTGGGCTGTAGGAGCCCCTTTGGAGTCTGTACACACCCCCAGTGAGCGCGGGTCTCCATTGAGTGTGAGTGCTGAGGGTTGAGAGCCGAGTGGTTGAGCTGTTGTGATGAGCTGAGTGACTATTGCCTGAGAGGCTGTACTTGTTTTACATTTGTTGTTGCAGTTGGTTGCTATCTGTCATTGTTGTGAAATCTCAAAAAGAATTTACATTCGGATTACTTGAAATTGAACTGTATAAAATTTATTTGAATTAAACTGCCGGATTCAAAAGCATGTCTATTCTTTGCTGGAATTACTGAAAGTGAACTATGACTGTGTAGCTCGTCATTATCTTCAGTTCCTTATTTATTATTGTTACTTGCTGAGTTGGTTGTACTCATACTACACCCTGCACTTCGTGTGCAGATCCAGGTATTCCCGGACATAGCGGGTGTTGATCATTTCGCGCAGTAGATTTTCATGAGATTTTGAGGTAGCTGCTGTGTTCTGCAGACCTTGTATCTCCTTCTCTATATCCTTGTATACTGTATTTGGTCTCAAACTATTATAGACCGTATTTTTCCATACTTGTACTCATATTAGATGCTCATGTACTCAGTGACACCAGGTTTTGGGAGTGTTGTATCGGAAATTTCTAGATTTTTGGTATTGTATTAAACGTTACATTTTTTTAAAGAAAATCGTGGGTTATTGATTTTGTCGGCTTGCCTAGTACTGAGATAGGCGCCATCACGACATGTTAGGATTTTTGGGTCGTGATAATTAGAGATAAAAAGACTGCATTAATAATCTCTTGCACAATTGGCTAAGCATGGAAAATAGGTATATTTCTATTCGTATTAGTAAATAAATTCCTCAATGACAAGGTTCAAGATCGCACTCTATTCAATCTTATTGCAATCAAGAATTACCTCTTTCAAGTTCAACTCAAGATTCATATATAGTATTTTACTGTTAGCTAGACAGTAAAATAATTATGATAAGGATATGAATAAACAACCCAACATGATAAATTAAATAATCAAATCAATATTTGAATATCAACATTCATGTAAAGCCATAACCCTAGAATGAACGAGTTTAGCCACGCATAGTCATGGTAGCAATCTCAATTAATTCCCAAGAATACATAAATATCAATAATAGAAGGGAAAAAGAAGAACTCAAGATGAATTCCACGGTTTCCGAACTCTGTTATGGATTCTCTCTGCTTCGAAGTGTGTTCTTGCCTCCCCAGGGTCTTCTCTCCCTTAAAAAAAGTGGCTAATTATCATATTTATATGGTTTAGGGTTAGTTGGGCCAAAATTGGCTTTTCCTAATTCGGATTGGAAAGGCTGATATTTCTCTGCTCCGATCCCGGTCTGGCGAAGTGACCCTCGCTTCACTGTCCGGGACTTTTCTAGTTCTTCTGCTCTGGTCCCTATCTGGCGAAGTCTCGCTTCATTGTCCGGGACTTTTCTCTTTAGCTGTTTTTCACCAATTAACTCACATGTTTATTCATGAGTGGGGTCAAGGACCCATCAAAGCTTCTTATTCTAATAGGATCGGGCCGTTCGCCTCGGCAGCATTATATATTTCACTTTTTATGGGATCGGGTCATTCGCCTCGGCAGGATTTATGTACCACACTCTCATGGGAGTGGGCCGTTCTCCTCGGCAAGTTAATTAATTTATCATATGGTTCTGGCCGTTTGACCGTCGGCAGTGTACAATTTTATTATTATGTTGGATTGGGCTGTACGCCTCGACATTTCCTATATCATATCTCCATGAAATCGTGTGTGAGACTTTTCAAGAAGATAGTGCATCGGAGAATTCCTGGATTTGAATTATGGTAAGCTACTTGATGAGATCCACTATATCTCTATATATGCTCCGGTTAAGGAGGAAATTTCTAATGAAGAAATTGAGTTCCTCGTAAAAACGGGGATTTGTATCACGTGTTTTATACTTGTTTATATCATGTAATTACTCTGCCTCATACTTACTTACCTCTTTAATGTACCTTATGTTGTTGGACCATCAGTGAGAGTCGATGTCGACCCCTCGTCACTACTCCTCCGGGATTAGGCTATATATATATATATATACTGGGTACATGTTGCTTACGTCCTTATACTACACTTTCTGCATATTGTTTTGCAGGTACATATATGTCTAGAGGCCATGTGATAGCAGGTGCGTGTATACATGCGGGGATCTAGGTGAGCTGCATTCCATTCGTCGATCCGCAGCCAGCAGAGTCTCCTTCAGAGTATTTACATTTTTCTTGTCCAATTTGTATTCCGGACAATTGTTGTATTGTATTTTATATTCCTAGTTAATGCTCATGCACTTGTGACACCGGGTTTTGGGATGATTATGGGTTGTTCTGTATTTAATTTGTTAAAAGTATTATTATTTACTCTGTGATCCCCAGTCTTTACTATTTAAATTGAAGGAAAATATGATTTCAAAAGTAACAAAATAAGAACCCAATTAAGTAACTATTGTTGGCTTGCGTGACAGTGGTGTCCGGTGCCATCACAACAATTTTTGATTTTGGGTCGTGACACATAACCTATGGTTTTGATTACAAAATTTGTTCACTTGTCGTGAGTATTAGGATTAGGTTTTGCGATTAAAGCCGGTAGAGATATTGTCACGACCCCAAAATCCAACTAGTCGTGATGGCACCTAACCCAACCTGTTACGTAAGCCAATTAACAAATAACCAATTCCAATAAAATTAATAAGGCAATTAATTAAAAGAAAATATCTGAAACTGATACATCTCCGCAAGAACTGGTAGTACGAATCATGAGCTTCTAAGATTAGAATTTACAAAGATGGTATGACTCCCCATATGTGCTTTTACTATTTTATGACTTGCGGGGATGGTTAGTTTGGAATTTGGAAGTGTTTGGGTTGACATCAGAATACCTGGTTCCTTAGTTTGGCTTTAAAAGACCAAGTTTGACTTCGGTCAACATTTTTAGAAAACGACCCAGAATCAGGATTTGACGGTTCCAATAGGTTCATATGATGATTTTGGATTTGTCCGTCTATTCGAATTGGGGTTTGGACAACCCGGGAGTGTTTCAACGCTTAATAGTGAAAATCAGCTATTTAAAGGTTCAACTTCTTTAAATTTGATTTGGAGTAGGTTTTGGAGTAATCGAGGTTCGTTTGAAATTTCGGGCCTCGGAATAGTTCTGTATGGTGATTTAAGACTTGCATGCAAAATTTGGTATCATTCCGGGTAGTATAAGTATGATTCGGCGGGTTTGGAGGAATTTAGAAACTTGAAGTTCATATTTTGATCCAATTCAGTTTTGGGGTGCGATTCTTAGTTTTGTTGTTGATTTATGTGTTTCGAGAGTTCGGGCAAGTCTGTGTTATGTTTACAGACTTGTTGGCGCATTTGGACGGGGTTCCGGGGGGCTCGGGTGAGTTTTGAACCACCCGGAGCTAAATATGAAAAACCAGAAATTCCAGTTCTGGTCTCCTTATACGCGAATGCGGAAGGACCCTCGCATTCGCGATTGTCACCACCCAAAATCCTAACCGGTCGTGATGGCACCTATCTCAATACTGGGCAAGCCGGCAACACCAATAACCCATAATTTCTTTTAAATATTGAAAACATAATAATTAAGTTTAAGAGTAAATCCCGCAAACATTGGAAATAAACACACTCCCAAAACCCGGTGTCACTAAGTACATAAGCATCTACATATCACTAGTCTGGAAAACACAGTCTATAATAGTTTGAAACCAAATAGAGTAAACAAAAGATAGGGAAGGAGAGACAAGGTCTGCGAAATATGACAGCTACCTCTGAATCTTCGGAAAATGAACTATGCTAAAGAATCAACACCTACTGTGTCCGGGATCACCTGGATCTGCACACGAAGTGCATGGTGTAGTATGAGTACAACCAACTTAGTAAGTAACAATACTGAATATAGAACTGAAGATAGTGACGAGCTTCACAGCTAAGTCCAAATACAGTAATTTCCAACATAAAAAGACAGGCATGCTTTCAAGTTCAACATTTAAAACTCCACAGTAATTTCATATCATTCGACTGAAACAGAAGATAATGTGTTTTAGAATTTCCAAAACAATGATATATGACCGTTGAAATGCAACAATAATGAAATCAATGCATCCTTTCAGAGTAATAGTCACTCAGTCCTCCCATTCACTCCAACCTCACGGTCACTCGTTCCTCACAGTCACTCATTCCTCTCAATCACTCAGCACTCGTCACTCGCCACTCGCACTCAGTAGGTACCTGCGCTCACTGGGGGTGTGTACAGACTCCGAAGGGGCTCCTTCAGCCCAAGAGCTATAACAAGCCAATCATGGCATAAATCAATAAAATATGCTGCGGCGTGTAGCCAGATCCCATAAATATCCTCACAATTAGGCCCTCAGCCTCAGTCAATCATCAACCTCTCTAGTCTCTCGGGCTCTCAGAAATCATGATAAGCAGCCCAACAACAATGATACGATGCATCAAAAATGAACAAGAGAGACTGAGATGTAATATGCAAGTAAAACCGTGAATGAGTACAAAATAGTAATTTAATAGATAATTCAACATGTACACATCCTCTGTGGGTCCCAACAGTGTCAACACATAGTTTAAACATGATTTATAGTTCAATTTCCCTAATACATGGAAAAATGTACGGGTAGCAACAAGTTATCCAACAACAAAGATCCATTGAATTGACTAAGTCACAATTCCTACGATGCACGCCCACACGACCTTCACCTAGCATGTGCGTCACCTCAAAACCAATCACATAACACATAAACCGGGGTTTCATACCCTCATGACCAAATTTAGAATTGTTACTTACCTCAAACAGTGTAATTCTTTATTCTGCTATGCCTTTGCCTTGTGAATTGGCCTCCAAATGCCTCGAATCTAGCCACAAATAATTTGATTCAGTCAATAAAATTTATTGGAATTAATTCCATAAGAAATACTAATTTTCCAGTAAAATCCAAAATTTAGCTTAAAAATTGCCTGTGGGCCCCATGTATCGAAACCTGACAAAAGTTACAAAATCCGAAAGTCCATTCAACCACGAGTCTAACCATACCTGTCACGACCAAAAATGTCACCCGTCGTGTTGGCGCCAATCTCAATAAACCACAAATTCTTTTAAGTCTAAAAATATAATAATTAAATACAATACATAATCCCATAAATACTGATACGAATACTCCCCAAAACCTGGTGTCACTGAGTACATGAGCATCTAATATGGATACAAATTTGGAACATAAGGTCAATAATAGTCTAAGACCAAAATACAATAAACAAGGAGATAGGAAAAGAGAGTCAAGGTCTGCGAAATACGACAACTACCTCTGAATCTCCGAAAAATCAGTTGTGCGGAAGAATCAACACCGGCTATGTTCGGGAACACCTGGATCTGCACACGAAGTGCAGGGTATAGTATGAGTACAACCAATTCAGCAAGTAACAATAATAAATAAGGAACTGAAGATAATGACGAGCTACACAATTATAGTTCATTTCCAGTATTTCCAGCAAAGAATAGACATGCTTTCAAATCCGGCAGTTTAAGTCCAATCAATTTTATACTGTTCAAGTTCATGAAATCCAGATATAAAATCTTTCAGAGAATTTCACCACAATGATAGATAGCAACTAAGTGCAACAACAAATGGAAAACAAGTACAACCTCCCAGGCCAACAATCACTCCACTCGTCACAACAACTCATACACTCATCTCTCAGCACTCACACTCATTGGCTACCCGCGCTCACTGGGAGTGTGCAGACTCTAGAGGGGCTCCTACAGCCCAAGCGCTATAATCTGCACGGACAACTGACGTGTTGCACGGATAACTCGTGTGCCATAATATAAATATCTTGGTCCGCACGGCCAACTCACGTGTTGCACGACCAACTCACGTGCTATAGTATAATATAAGGATATGCACGGACAACTCACGTGCTGCACGGCCAACTAACGTGCTATAGTATAATATAAAGATTTGCACGGCCAACTCACGTGTTGTACATCCAACTCACGTGCTATGGTATAATATCTCACAATCAGGCCCTCGGCCTCACTCAGTCATAAAGCTCTCTAGTCTTCTTGGCTCTCCACAATCATAAAATCAGCCCAAACAACAATGATATGATACATCAATAATGAACAATAAAGATTGAGATAAAATAATCGAGTAGTTGTGACTGAGTACAAAACAATAATTTAAGCAAATAATTCACATGTACACGACCACTGTGGGTCCCAACAATACCAACATATAGCCTAAACATGGTTTATAGCATGACTTATAGGCAAGTTTCCACAACACATAGAGAGCACATAACTATCAACAAGTTATTCAGCTTTACAGTTTCCCCGGGATGGACCACGTCACAATCCCCTCGGTGCACGCCCATACGCCCGTCACCTAGCATGTGCGTCACCTCCAAAATAATCACATGACACAAAATTCTGGGGTTTCATACCCTCAGGACCATATTTAAAGCTATTACTTACCTCAAGCCGTGAAATTCTTATTCTGCAATATTCTTTCCTCCTAAATTGGTCTCCAAACACCTCGAATCTAGCCATACATAATTCATTTCAGTCAATAAAATTTATTGGAATTAATTCCATAAGAAAATATAAATTTTCCATAAAAATCTGAAATTTAGCCCATGTGTCGGAACTCGATAAAAGTTAAAAAATCCGGAAGCCCATTCAACCACGAGTCTAACTATACCAATTTTATCAAAATTCGACCCCAACTCAACCTTCAAGTCTTCAATTTAAATTAGGAGGGTTTTCAAACTTTTCCAACTTAATTCACCAATTATATGATAAAAACAACCATGGATTCGGGTAACTCAACCAATATTGAGTTAAGAACACTTACCCCGTTGTTTTCCTTGAAAAACTCTCGAAATTCGCCTCTTCCCGAGCTCCAATCCGTCAAAAACTGAAAATGGGACAAACTCTCTGCCCATACATTTGCTCTACGCGATCGCGAACATTCCCACGCAATCACGAAGAACAATTTTCCATCGCCCAGATTTAACCCTATGCTATCGCGGACTTTCCTACGCGATCGCGATGCACAACATCACAGGCCTACGTGATCGTGGATCAAACAATGCGATCGCGAAGCATAAATGCGTGATTTCTATTTCTACCCAAATTCCTCTAAGCGAACACGACCTTCTTCACGCGTTCGCGAATAACAAACATACATAGCTACGCAATCGCGTGCCGCTTCACGCGATCACAAAGCACAAAATGTCACTGCCTCAAATTAACCCTACGCGATCGCAGATATCTCCACGCGATCGTGTAGAACAAAATCGCCACTGACCAATTAAGCCTACGCGATCGCAGACTCATTCACGTAATTACGTAGAAGGTAAACATCATCAGATATCAGAAAATTCCAGCAACTATTCAAGTCCAAATTCTTTTATCCATTAACCATCCAAAAGTCACTCGAGTCCCTCGGGACCTTTACTCCGCATCTCTTAGCTCAATCTCCCAAGTAGCTTTTCTGGCTGGCTAGCCTCGCCACTGCACTTTCACTGATGCTATGCTTTTTGACCTTGGTTTTCTATCCTGCCGGTCTAAAATAGCCACCGGCTCCACATCGTAAGTCTAATTACTGTCCAGCTGTACTGCACTGAAATCCAGAATATGTGAAGGATCCCTGACATACTTTCAGAGCATGGATACATGGAACACTGGATGAACACCTGATAGACCAAGGTGGAAAAGCAAGTTCATAAGCCACCTCTCCAATTTTCTTAAGTATCTCAGAAGGCCCAATATACCGAGGGCTCAACTTGCCTTTCTTCCTTAACCTCAACACACCCTTCATGGGTGAAATCTTGAGCAGAACCTTCTCCCCAACCATGTGAACAACATCACGAACTTTCCTATCGGCATAACTCTTCTGTCTAGATTGTGCAGTGCGAAGTCGTTCTTGAATTACTTTGACCTTCTCTAAAGCACCCTGAACCAAGTCAATACCCAATAGCCTAGCCTCACCCGGCTCAAACCAACCCACCGGGGACCGACACCATCTCCCGTACAAAGCCTCATACAGCGCCATCTGAATGATTGACTGATATCTATTATTGTACGCAAACTCCGCGAGTGACAGAAATTGATCCCAAGAACCCGCAAAATCAATGACACAAGCACGTAGCATATCCTCCAATATCTGAATAGTGCTCTCGAACTGTCCGTCCATCTGAGGGTGAAATGCTATACTCAACTGAATCTGTGTGCTCAATTCTTGCTACACTGCTCTCCCAAAATGCGATGTAAACTGCGTGCCCCGATCTGATATGATGGACACTGGTACATCGTGTAGGCGAACGACCTCACGAATATAAATCCCAGCTAACCTCTCCGAAGAATAATTAGTACCAACTGGATTAAAATGCACAGATTTGGTCAACCGATCTACTATCACCCAAACAACATCAAACTTTGTCAAAGTCCATGGGAGCCCAACTACGAAATCCATGTTAATATGCTCCCATTTCCATTACGGAATCTCAAGTGTCTGAAACAATCCACCCGGCCTCCGATGTTCATACTTTACCTGTTGATAATTTAAATACCGAGCTACAAATCCAACTATATATTTCTTCATTCGCCTCCACCAATAGTTCTGCCTCAAATCCTGATACATCTTCGCGGCACCTGGATGAATAGAGTACCGCAAACTGTGAGCTTCCTGGTGAATCAACTCACGAAAACCATCTACATTAGGCACACATAGCCTACCCTGTATCCGTAATACACCATCATCTCCAATAGTGACTTCCTTGGCATCACCACCGTGTCCTTAAGTACAAGCAGATGTGGATCATCATACTGGTGCTCGCTAATACGATCATATAAAGAAGACCGAGAAACCACACAAGCCAAACCTCGATTCGGTTCGAAAACATCCAATCTAACAAACTGCCGAAACTCTCTGCTACCGGTAAGTATGCTAAGCTGTCCAAACTCTCCGCCTTACGACTCAAGTCATCGGCCACCACATTGGCCTTTCCGGAATGATAGAAAATGGTAATGTCATAATTCTTAAGCAACTCTAACCACCTCCGCTACCACAAATTATGATCTTTTTGTTTGAATAGATGTTGTAGACTCCGATGATTGGTATATACCTCACACTGGACACCGTACAAGTAATGCCGCCAAATTTTCAAGGCATGAACAATAGTTCTTGCATCAGGAACGCATAGGAACGCATAGGAACTCCGAGATCGTGGACATGATAATTCTTCTCATGTACCTTTAACTGCCTGAACGCATAGGAAATCACCCTACCGTCTTGCATCAGCACTACGCCGAGACCAATATGTGATGCTTCACAATACACAGTATAAGACTCTGAACATGTAGGAAACACCAATATTGGAGCTGTAGTCAAAGCTATTTTGAGCTTCTGAAAGCTCTCTTCATATTCATCCGACCACCTGAACGGACCATCTTTTTGGGTAAATTTAGTCCTAGGCAATGCAATAGACGAGAAACCCTCAACGATGAGATGATAATAACCGGCCAAGCCAAGAAAACTCCGAATCTTAGTAACTGAAGATGGTCTGGGCCAATTCTGAACTGTCTCTATTTTTTTCGGATCTACCTTAATTCGTTCACTGGACACTATATGTCCCAAGAATGCCACCGAACTAAGCCAGAACTCACATTTAGAGAATTTGGCATAAAGTTTCTTCTCTCTCAACCTATGTAATACAATACACAAGTGTTGTGCATGCTCCTCCTGACTAAGTGAGTACACCAGAATATCATTAATAAATACCACTATAAATAAATCAAGATACGGCTAGAACACACTATTCATCAAATGCAAAAATGTTGTTGGGGCATTGGTTAGCCCAAAAAACTTCACAAGAAATTCATTGTGGCCATAACGAGTTCTGAATGCCGTCTTTAGAATATCCGAACCCCGAATTTTCAACTGGTGATACCTTGATCTCAAATCAATTTTGGAGAACACCCTCGGTCCCTGAAGCTGGTCAAATAAGTCATCAATACGCAGTAAGGGATATTTATTATTGATTGTAACTTTGTTCAACTGCCTATAATCAATGCACATCCGTATAGTACCATCTTTCTTTTTCACAAACAGAACCGGTGCACCCCAAGGTGACACAATAAGCCTAATAAACCCCTTTTCAAGGAGTTCCTAAAGTTTCTCTTTCAATTCTTTTAACTCAGCTGGTGCCATACGATACAGAGGAATAGAAATGGGCTGAGTGCCCTGCACCAACTCAATACCAAAATCAATATCCCTATCGGGTGGCATACCCGGCATGTCTGCAGGAAATACATCCGGAAAGTCTCGCACGACTAGTACTGAATCAATAATAGCAGTATCAACATCCATATCTCTCACAAAGGCCAAATATGACAAGCATCCCTTTGCAACCATACGTTGGGCCTTCAAATAAGGAATTACCCTGCTAGGAACAAACTCTAGAGAACCCCTTCATTCAACCTTCGGCAACCCCAGCATCAACAACGTCATGGTTTTTGTGTGACAGTCCAGAATAGCATGACATGGAAACAACCAATCCATACCTAGGATTACATCAAAATCAACCATACCTAGTATTAAGAGATCAACTCTAATCTTCAGTTCCCAAATAGTTACCACACACGACCTATACAGAAGATCCACAATAATAATATCGCCCACCGGTGTAGACCCCTACCCTTAGGTGGCTGAGCGGGTAGTGTAACTACTGGTGCTGGTGCCGTCAGTCGAAGACTCTGCTGAGGAGCCCCACTCAACAGCCTTGGACACTCTCTCTTGAAATGACCAAATTCTCCGCACTCGAAACAACCCATCTCCGTACCGATCCGCAAGACTCTACAAAACCTGCTCATGACTCGTGAGACCTATGTAACCTAGGCTCTGATACCAAATTGTCACGACCCAAAATATCACCCATCGTGATGGCGCGTATCTCAATAAACCACAAATTCTTTGAAGTCTGAAAATATAATATATAATCCCACAAATACTGATACGAACACTCCCCAAAACCTGGTGTCACCGAGTACATGTGCATCTAATATGGATACAAATCTGGAACATAAGGTCTATATTAGTCTAAGACCAAAATACAGTAAACAAGGAGATAGGAAAAGAGAGACAAGGTCTGCGAAACACGACAGCTGCCTCTAAATCTCCAAAAAATAAGCTGTGCGGAAGAATCAACAACCGCTATGTCAGGGAACACCTGGATTTGTACACATAGTGTAGGGTGTAGTATGAGTACAACCAACTCGGCAAGTAACAATAATAAATAAGGAACTGAAGATAATGACGAGCTACACAATTACAGTTCATTTCTAGTAATTCCAGCAAAGAACATGCATGCTTTCAAATCTGGCAGTTTAAGTCAAATCAATTTTATACTATTCAAGTTCATGAAATCCAGATATAAAATCTTTCAGAGAATTTCACAACAGTGACAGATAGCAACTAAGTGCAACAACAAATGGAAAACAAGTACAGCCTCTCAGGCCAACAATCACTCCACTCGTCACAACAAATCATCCACTCGGCTCTCAGCCCTCAGCATTCACACTCAATGGGTTCCCGCGTTAACTGGGGGTGTACACACTCTGGAGGGGCTTCTATAGACCAAGCGCTATAATCAGCATGGAAAACTCACGGGCTACACGGACAACTCATGTGCCATAATATAAACATCTGGATCCGCACGGCCAACTCACGTGCTATAGTATAATATAAGGACCCGCACAAACAACTCATGTGCTGCACGGCTAACTCACGTGTTGCATGGCCAACTCACGTGCTATAGTATAATATAAAGATTCGCACAGACAACTCACATGTTGCACGGCCAACTCACGTGCTATGGTATAATATCTCATAATCAGGCCCTCAGCCTCACTCAGTCATAAAGCTCTCTAGTCTCCCGAGCTATCCACAATCATAAAATCAGCCCAAACAACAATGATATGATACATCAATAATGAACAATTGAGAGTGAGATAAAATAATCGAGTACTTGTGACTGAGTGGGTCCCAACAAAACAATAATTTAATTAGATAATTCACATGTACACGACCTCTGTGGGTCCCAACAAAACCAACATATAGCCTAAACATGGCTTCTAGCATGACTTATAGTCAAGTTTCTACAACACATAGAGAGCACATAACTATCAACAAGTTATTCAGCTTTATAGTTTCCCTCGGACGGACCAAGTCACAATCCCCTCGGTGAACGCCCACACGCCCGTCACCTAGCATGTGAGTCACCTCCAAAATAATCACATGACACAAAATTTTGGGGTTTCATGCCCTCAGGACCAGATTTAAAACTATTACTTACCTCAAGCCGTGAAATTCTTATTCTGTAATGTTCTTTTCTCGTGAATTGGTCTCCAAATTCCTCTAATATAGCCATAAATAATTCGTTTCAGTCAATACTGGCGTAGATGGGGATCATCATACTGGCGCTCTCTGATGCGATCATATAAAGAAGGCCGAGAAATCACACAAGCCAAAACTCGATTCGGCTCGAAAATATCAAACCTAACAAAATGGTTGGCCAAGGCTAGAACATCCAAGGCTAAAGGCCTCTCTGCTACCGGTAATTATGCTAAGCTTCCCAAACTCTCCGCCTTACGACTCAACGTATCGGCCACCATATTGGCCTTTTCTAGATGATAGAGAATGGTGATATCACAATCCTTAAGCAACTCCAACCACCTTCGCTACCGTAAATTAAAATCCTTCTGTTTAAACAGATGTTGTAGACTCCGATGATCGGTATAAACCTCATAATGGACACCGTATAAATAATGCCGCCAAATCTTCAAGGCATGAACAATAGCTGTTAACTCAAGGTCGTGGACTGGATAATTCTTCTTATGTACTTTTAACTATCTGGATACATAGGCAATCACCCTACTGTCTTGCATCAACACTGCGCCGAAACCAATACGCGACACGTCACAATACACAGTGTAAGACCCTGAACCTGTAGACAACACCAATACTGGTGTTGTAGTCAAAGTTATCTTGAGCTTCTGAAAGCTCTCTTCACAGTCATCTGACCACCTGAACGGAGCACCTTTCTAGGTCCATTTAGTCATAGGCGATGCAATAGACGAGAAACCCTCCACGAAGCGACGATAATAACCAAACAAGCCGAGAAAACTCCGAATCTCAGTAACTGAAGATGGTATGGGCTAACTCTGAATTGCCTCTATCTTCTTTAGATCGACCATAATCTCTTCACTGGACACTATGTGTCCCAAGAATGCCACAGAACTAAGCAACAATTCACATTTAGAGAATTTGGCATATAGTTTCTCCTCTCTCAGCCTCTGCAATACAATACCCAAGTGTTGTGCATGCTCCTCCTGACTATGTGAGTACACCAGGATATCATCAATAAATACCACGACAAATGAGTCAAGATACGGCTAGAATACGCTATTCATTAAGTGCATAAATGCTGGTGGGGCATTGGTTAGCCCAAATGACATCACAAGAAATTTATAGTGACCATAACGAGTCCTGAATGCCTTCTTTTGAATATCCGAATCCCAAATTTTCAACTGGTGATACCCGGATCTCAAATCAATTTTGGAGAATACCCTCGCTCCCTGAAGTTGGTCAAATAAATCATCAATATGCGGCAAAGGATAAACCCCAACATGTAATTCATATGATCGTCGGTGGGGTCGACATTCTACAAGGACCCATATTCAAACGCACTAAGGTATCATTCACTAGGGAAAAATGAACCCGAGATTATGTGCCCGAAATTACTTTATCATTCAATAACGAAGAAGCAGAAGGCGTTTCTCATCCCCATAATGATGCTCTGGTAATTTCTATCTTATTAAATAAAGTTCAAGTTAAGCGTGTTTTAGTGAATCCAGGAAGCTCGGCGAATATCATCCGATCGAGGGTCGTGGAGCAGCTTGGCTTACAAAATCAAATCGTGCCCGCAGCTCGGGTCCTAAACAGCTTCAATATGGCCAGTGAAACAATTAAAGGGGAGATTATTCTACCGGTGAACTTGGCTGGAACCATTCAAGATACTAAGTTCCATGTGATCAAGGACGACATGAGGTAAAATTCCATACTCGAAAGGCCTTGGATCCACAATATGACAGCAGTCCCTTCGACTCTCCACCAAATGATAAAATTTCTTACATCAGACGGTGTAAAAATAGTATACGGGGAGTAGCAGGTTGCAAAGGAAATGTTTGCGGTCGATGAGATAACACCGATATCGACACTATCAACATCGGAAAGGTCGAACATCAAAGATAAACAGGAAGTCAAATAGCAATCACAGCCACCGACCTCGACCGGATTGGGGAAGCGGTAGATAGAAGAAGAAGAGGAGGATTTTCTGACCCCTCGAACTTTTGTTGTTCCCGCAGATACTAATGCCACCAAATCAATGGTTGAAGAGCTGGAATAGGTTATATTGATCGAATACCTGCCCGAGCGAAAAGTATTCCTGGGAATGGGATTAACCCCCGAACTAAGGAAAAAACTTATTCAATTTCTTTTTGATAATATAGATTGTTTTGCTTGGTCCCATTTAGACATGACAGGGATTCCACCAGAGGTAACGAAACATCGGCTAAGCCTGGACCCTAGATTAAAACTGGTGAAGCAAAAAAGAAGACCCCAGTTCGAAGTAAAGCAGGCATTCATAAAGGACGAGGTAACTAAACTTCTCAAAATAGGATCCATTCGGGAGGTGAAATATCCCGAATGGTTAGCCAATGTAGTTGTAGTCCCTAAAAAGGGGGATAAACTTAGAATGTGTGTAGATTATAAGGATTTAAACAAGGCGTGCCCCAAAGATTCTTTTCGACTGCCTAAGATTGATCGCATGATCGATGCCACGGCCGGCCACGAGATCCTTACTATTCTCAATGCCTATTTCGGGTACAATCAAATCCAAATGAACCCAGAAGACCAAGAAAAGACTTCATTTATCACCAAGTATGGAACATATTGTTATAATGTAATGCCATTCGGGCTAAAAATTACAGGAGCTACATACCAACGCCTAGTGAATAAAATGTTTGAAGAACAAATAGGTAAATCAATGGAGGTTTATATTGATGACATGTTAGTTAAGTCCCTGCGCGCAGAGGACCATTTGGCTCATTTGCAAGAAACGTTCGAGATTTTAAGGAAATACAACATGAAGCTCAACCCCGAGAAATGTGCTTTCGGGGTTGGTTCGGGCAAGTTCCTTGGCTTCATGGTATCGAATCAGGGGATCGAGATCAACCCCTATAAAATCAAGGCCATCGAAGACATCGCCGTTGTGGATAGTGTAAAAGCTGTACAGAGGCTAATTGGACGGATAGCTGCCTTAGGCCGATTCATTTCGAGGTCATTGGATCGAAGCCACACATTTTTCTCTTTACTCAAAAGGAAGAATGATTTAGCTTGGACCCTGGAATGCCAACAGGAATTGGAAGAGTTGAAGCGATACCTATCAAGCCCACCACTGCTTCACACTCCAAAGGCATATGAGAAGATTTACTTGGACTTGATAGTATCGGAAATCGTGGTAAGTGGTGCCCTAGTTCGAGAAGAGCAAGGTACTCAATTTCCCGTTTATTAAGTAAGTCAAACCTTAGGAGAAGCAGAAACTACATATCCATGCTTAGAAACATTGGCACTTGCACTGATAAGCACCTCTAGAAAGTTAAGACCATACTTTTTATGTCACCCAGTATGCGTATTAACCACTTACCCACTTCGTAATATTTTGTACAAGCCCAAACTATCAGGTCGATTAGCCAAATGGGCCATCGAATGCAGTGGGTACGACATCGAATATCAACCCTAGACGACCATCAAGTCTCAAATTTTGGCGGACTTCGTGGCCAATTTCATGCCAACCCTCATCGGGGGTATGGACCATTTTCACAGACGGTGCTTCAAATGTGAAGGGGTCCAGGCTAGGCATCGTTTTGAAGCCGCCCAAGGGTAGCACTATTAGGCAATCTATCAAAACTTCTAGGTTGACTACCAATGAGGCCGAGTACGAGGCCATGATTGCAGGTCTCGAGCTAGCTAAAAGCTTGTGGGAAGAAGTCATTGAAGCCAAGTGTGACTCTTTACTGGTGGTAAACCAAGTAAACAAAACCTTCGAAGTTCGAGAGGATAGAATGAAAAGGTATTTGGACAAGCTGCAGGTAATTTTGCACCGTTTCAAGGAATGGACTTTACAGTATGTACCTCAAGATCAAAATAGTGAGGTCGATGCACTTGCAAACTTGGGTCATCGGTCGAGGAAGATGAGATCAGCTCGGGGACTGTCATTCAACTCTCGAGATCTGTGATCGAGGAAGGTCATGCCAAGATAAACTCTACAAGCTTAACCTTGGATTGGAGGAATAAATATATTAAATACTTGAAACATGGAAAGCTCCTGTCGGACCCTAAAGAGTTGAGAACCCTACGAACCAAAGCTGCTCGATTCACATTGGCTGAAGATGGAACATTATACAGAAGAACATTCGATGGACCATTGGTAGTGTGTTTGGGACCAGGAGGCACCGATTATGTTTTACGAGAGGTCCATGAATGCACTTGTGGGAACTACTCCGGTGCCAAATCACTGATTCACAAAATCATTAGAGCAGGATACTACTAGGATAGCATGGAAAAAGATACTAAGGAGTTTTCTCGAAAATGTGATAAATCTCAAAGGTTTGCACCGATGATCCATCAGCCCGGAGAATAACTTCATTCAGTCCTATCGTCATGGCCATTCATGAAATGGGGGATGGATATCGTCGGCCCTCTTCCATCGGCCCCAGGTAAAGCTAAGTTCACTTTATTTATGACTGACTATTTCTCTAAATAGGTTGAAGCACAGGTGTTCAAGAAAGTGAGAGAAAAAGAGGTTATACACTTCATCTGGGATCACATCGTGTGTCGATTTGGGATACCCGCAGAAATAGTATGCGAGAATGGTAAACAATTTATCTGCAGTAAAGTGACAAAATTTCTCGAAGACCATAAAATAAAAAGGATATTTTCAACACCATATCACCATAGTGGGAACGGAAAAGACAAATCAACGAACAAGACTGTCATCCAAAACCTGAAGAAAAGGTGGAAAGAAGCTAAAGGGAAGTGGAGAGAAATTCTACCCGAAGTCCTTTGGGCATATCGAACAACATCGAAGTCCAGTACAGGGGCAACTCCATTTTCCTTAGTATATGGCTCCAAAGCTTTGATTCCAGTCAAAGTCGGAGAACCCAGCGCCAGGTTTTGACATGCAACGGAGGAATCAAACCACGAGGCTATGAATACTAGCCTCGAATTATTAGATGAAAAACGTGAAGCGGCACTCGTTCGAATAGCTACACAAAAACCAACGAATCAAAAGGTACTACAATAGAAGAACCAACCTTCGCCACTTCAGGGTTGGTGACTTAATTCTAAGAAAGGTCACCATCCACACTCGAGATCCTAATGAAGGAAAGCTCGGCCCGAATTGGGAAGGACCCTATCAAGTCCTCGATATAGTCGGAAAAAGGGTCTTATAAACTCGGAACGATGGATGGCGAACCACTGCCAAGCAACTGGAACATATCACTTCTCAAACGATATTATTGTTAAGGTATGACTTTCTCCCTTCTTTCGTTTATATATATTCGACGCTAACTCATTTCAGGAGTTTGACCAAAGACATCGAGACCTCGGGTTTTAAAGTACGCGTTGCACTCTTTTTCCCTTAGATCGGTTTTTATCCCAAATGGGTTTTTCCGGCATGGTTTTTAACGAGGCAACAATTATGTACTACCTGAGGACAATTCAACAATATCCAAAGCCTCTTTGCAATCAACCTCGAATACTGGAGGGTATGACCCTCGGATGTTGTATTCTTGAGAATAGTACTTCATGTCAAAGGGCCTCGATAGGGAAGCTTTGTAATGGGCCAAACGGTCAACTGAACCGTGTCCATATAAATTAGTCGAGCCCAGATGGCAAAACATGTGCGCATGTGTAAACCTCATTTAAACATTTTGCGTCTCAAAGAAAATCCTCTACCATACAAACCTCATGCTTATGATATTGTAAGAAATGGCTTAAGAGCCAAAGTGCAAATATACATTCGAGGACTACTATTGATGATAGGCATATTCGAGTTATCTAAACTCAAATTCATAAGACCTCAACGAGGCACCCCTCTATCTATAGGCCAAGTCCACCATTCTCGGGGACTGACATTTCAAACAAGTTCGAAATGTAATTGGGAAATAAGCCCAAGAGGCATACCCGAAGGCTATGGCCAAACTAGAGGCTACGGCCAAAATACATACCCGAAGGCTACTGCCAAACTAAAGGCCACGGCCTAAATAACGCGGCTCGGAGGCGTCTGAATTCTGCAATAACTATAGGCCTTCAGATTCTCTGAAAAACTAGTTAAAAAAGGCTACCCTCGGCAAATAATCAAAAGGGCTTCGATAAAATCAGCCCTCGAAAAACCTTAAGAGCTATCAAATTATCTGTAGCACAAATGTGCTAAGGAACAAAAAGCAAAAGGGTTTCAACCGACATCGGACCCTCAGAAAACCCAATAAGTAAAAAAGACATGCTAAGGCATAAAGATAATTTTACTAAGTCTTTCAAGCCGAAAGGGGGAAATAATAGCCGTCTTTTAGAGGCCATATGGGCCCAACCTAAAAGGGCCTAAGGGCCAATACATTTAGAGTTCGAGACTTTGTTCTCACTCAACTCGGACCTAAGGGTTCCACTATTCCTAGTTCAAATGAAGTTGACTTGAATTTAGCTCAAGGATCCGCCATAAAACCTTAAGGGGTATGTTACTATAAGTTTGAAAATTACCCATTATTTGATAAAACACCTAAGGGTTTTTTCTATTCTAAGTTCGAAACATACTCGAACTTAGTTATAAAAATAGTGCAGTCATGGCATCGATCAAGCCATCCGAAATCTCGAACATATTATTGAGCTCGGGAACGCACCCTTGTTTGTCTAAAAAAACCTAAGGGTGTTGTAAGTTCGAATTAGTGTTCACTCGATTGCAGAGGCTGCAACAACAAAATTTTCAGAAGGCAAAATCACAAAACAAGTTTGAACATAAAACCGAAAAGACATTCAAAAGAAGTTTTTGTATTATATATTGGTTATGTACAAGAGACCGATCAAGATCTTACAAAAAGAGAAACTAAGTCCTAACTACGATTGATTTTGACCTCTTCTCTGGGAGCAACTTCTCTTCAGGCCCCTCATCGGATCCGCCTCGAGTGCCTTCTTCATCATCATCTTCATCATCGAAAGGAGGCAAACTGCCTGGCTTCAGCTTCAAGCACCTTGGCTCGGGCTATTTCCTCGGAGAGGTCAAAACCTCGAGTATGGATTTCCTCGAGGGTTTCCCTCCGGGATTGACACTTTGTTGAGTCAGTGATCCATTGCTCTTGGTAAGAAGCCTCCCTTAGTTGCATTTGAGCAGCCTCAGCATCGGCCCGGTACATGGCAATGGACTTGTCCGCCATGACCTTTGTCTTTGTTCAACTGCCTGTAATCGATACACATCCACATAGTACCATCTATCATTTTCATAAAAAGAATCGGTGCACCCCAATGCGACACACTAGGCCTAATAAACCCCTTATCAAGAAGTTCCTGAAGTTGCTCTTTCAATTCTTTTAACTCAGCTTGTGCCATACGATACAGAGGAATATAAATGGGCTGAGAGCCCTACACCAAGTCAATACCGAAATCAATATCCCTGTCAGGTGGCATACTCGGCATGTCTGCAGGAAACACATCCGGAAAATCTCTCACTACCGGTACTGAATCAATAGTAAAAGTATCAGCATCAACATCTCTCACAAAAGACAAAAATGACAAACACCCCTTCCCAACCATACGTTGGCCTTTCAAATAAGAAATTACCCTGCTGGCAACTTGATCTAAAGAACCTCTCCATTCAACCTTTGGCAACCCAGGCATCGCCAACGTCACAATTTTTGCGTGACAGTCCAGAATAACATGACATGGAGACAACCAATCCATACCCATGATTACAACAAAATCAACCATACTGAGCAATAATAGATCAACTCTAGTCTTTAGTTCCCCAATGGTTACCAAACAAGACCGATATACACGGTCCACAATAATAGTATCGCCCACCAGCGTAGATACATGAACAGGTGAAACTAAGGACTCACAGAGCATATTTAGATAATGAGTAAAGTATGATGATACGTACGAATAAGTAGAACCAAGGTCAAATAACATAGAAGCTTACCTGTGGCACATTGAGACAGTACCTGTGATCACTGAATCTTAAGAAACAACATCTGGCATGGCAGAAAAAGCATACAATTGGGCCTAACTACCACCAGATCGGCCTCCCCCTCTTGGGCGACCCCTATCTGACTGAGCCCCACCCCGAGCTGGCTGGGCGGGTGGCGAAGTAACTTGTGCTGAAGTCGTAGTCCGACTCCTCTGCTGCACTTGACTTCCCGGGCGATGAGGACACTGCCTCCACATATGTCCAAACTCCCCACACTCAAAGCAAGTGCCTGGTACTAGTGGTTGTGAGGACCGAATCGAGCCTCGAGAATTAGAATAACCGCTAGAAGCACCTGGTGCAAATGAACCCTAAACTGAAGGAGCACGGGACGTACTCTGGGCTGGAAGGGCACTGAGAGATGACTGACCCTGATGAGAACTATATGAACCATGGCTGGATGATGAACCACGGTGAACGGGATGACCCGTCTGAGCGTGCTTGTAAGGACGACCCCTTCCGCGGTAAAACTCACCCCCTGAAGGAACACCGCTGAAATCACCTGGTCTACGAGGCCTCCAAGCCTCCCTCTCTCCACACTCCTGGCTACGGACCATTTCTATCTGCCGAGCAATGTCAACTACCTCATCAAAAGTAGCACCAGATACCCTCTCCCTAGTCATAAGTAACCGCAGCTAATATCTGAGGCCATCAATGAACTTTCTAATTGTTACACCCTATGTTTTTGTACGTGAAAGTACATCGTAATTCAATTGATGTAATCTTGAAAATGAGATCCTCTTTGAAAGTATATAAAGTGATTTAATGATGTTACATCCTATTTTTGCAAGACTTTAAGAGTTATCATTCGAGGACAAATGTTTCTAAGGGGACATGTTGTTACACCCCATACTTCAGACGTCACTTTCATTATAGCATTATCTAATTTAAGCTCAAAAAGGCCGAAATCCTTCTACAAGGATAAGAAAGGTTTACTGAAGTCTTAAGTAAGTTAAGATGAATATGAGACTTGTTAATCATGATTAAAATGAGTTTAAAGTCATGATATGACTATATATGATGTTTGGATATGAAATATAAAGTTTGGGAAAAATCGGATTTAAGTTGCGGAAAAATCGAGCTAAGATTTGCCTTGTAACAAGGTGTTTTGAGAAATTAATTCGTAAGGTTTATGATGTCATTTTGGGAGATATATCATACGAAAATGAAGGTATTTGAACATATTTTCCAATGGTCTAAACAATATTTTCATACGATATCGGAGTAGAGAAATATAGATTTTTAAAGTAGGATCGTCAAGTGATGTCACCGCACTTCAGAGAAACTGGCAGGTTTATAGGCCAGGTTGAGAGGCAGTTTTTCCCCAATATATTGAGAGTTATAGGGAAAGCACCATGTATCTACTTTCTAACCCCACAAACCGTTAGTCAATACGACATCGGTGTAGAGAGATATTTGCGTTTTCGCGAGACTGCGTAGGAAGCCCCTATGGGATCCACTTGGTCGGGGCCCGACCTTCACTTATTCTCATCTCGTTTTTGGGATGATCATTGCTCATTTTTCGTCCTACTTCCAGACTCACACTCTTCAAACCCTCTCAAATAGTTCCCCAAAGGCTCCAAACAAATTCCTAAGAAATACACCATAATCAAACGTCAAAGTTAGCCTAAGTGAAGAAGAGAGTCTCTATAGTGTTGTGGTGTGATTGAGGGTTGTTGTATCTACTGCCTAAGGTATGTAAAAAATGTTCTTGGTTGTGCTTAAGGTTAATAATGTGTTGTTTGAGTTAAAACCTTCAAGATAGTAATTGACATGGCATAAGGAATCATTAATTTTTTTGTAGTCTGTGTTGAGGCTATATATATGGTTTGTTGTGCCTGGAAATTGTTATAAATATTTTTATTATGTTGTGGCTTCTGTTTTTAATCTTCTCTATGTGCTAATTTAGTGGATTGAAGAAGATAACATGAAAAACAAGAGGTTGACGATAAAGGTTAAGGTGCGAGGCGTGTGGACTATTTTTGAAAATTATTCTTATGATGTTTTTGGGATGAAAATGATATGGTAAGCATAAGTATGATGCTATATAAGTTGTAGGCAGATTCATGGAAAAGGAATTGGATTAAATTATATTTAATTAATTGTAAATCGAGCTTGCCGCTCAAAATGGTTGTTGAAGTAATCAGAGAGTTTATTGTGAATTATATTGTTGTTGTTTGGGTTGTTTGGTGACTTTTAGTAACGTATGGGATGTAGTAAAAACAAGGGAGGTGCTGTCTGTTTTGTTGTAGAATATTGGTTTTGAAATATGAGAGTTACAATGCTTATATGATGACGACAAAGTTGGGTTACTCATTGTAGACGTAAGAAGATCATATTGAGCTTGGTTGACGATTGGAGAGAAGATTGCAAAGGTATGTTAAGGCTATCCCTTCTTTCTTTTTGGCATGATCCATATGATTCAACGAAACGAGCAAGCACGCAACTTTCACAAATGATTCTATTCTTAGAAGTACTAGGGGTGCCTATGTTCTTGATTCCCCGTGTGTCCTATTATTCTATTGTTTGTTCATGGTTCTCAAAAAATAGGTAAGTTGATAAAGTTTATTTCATGATATTAACCGAAGGCATATTGATCTTATGACATTCTGAGAGATCTTACTGACTTACTTCATTATTCATTACATTCATTAATACATGTACATTGACCTATGACGAGATGACGTTATATACGAGTATATTATATGTATATGGGATGTGGTATAATGTTATGGCGTTATATATGCACCACCACCTGATCAGCTGGTATACGTTCATGATTTTGGCCTACAGTGGCTGAGATGATATAATGGGATGCCCTTAGAGACTTGATGATGTTATGTACGCATATACCTATGCATGGTATCGCATTTATACGCACATGCATGACATTATAAATTTTTCATGATTCATAGAGCTATTCAGAATTACAGGTTGAGTTGTTTACTCCATGTTTCTTTCATGTCCTTTATATACTATTGTCATGCCTTACATACTCGGTACTTTATTTGTACGGACATCCCTTTTGCCTGGGGACGCTGCATTTCATGCCCGCAGGTCCCAATAGATAGGTTGAGATTCCTACTAGTAGGCTATCAGCTCAGCGGAAGGTGTTGGTGCTCTCCACATGCTCTGGAGTTACCAATTTGGTCAGTATGATTTGGACATGTATTAATTGTTATGGTGGGACCCCGTCCCGACCTTTATGATGTTTATGTACTCTTAGAGGCTTGTAGACAGATGTCATATATATGGATACTTGTATGGCCGCGTATATTTTGAGTATACAAATGATCATGTCGGCCTTATAGGTCCGTATGTCGCATGCAAAAGCTTCTATACCATGTTGGGTCATCCCATGTCAAGTATTCTCTTATGTTTAATTCTAGTTATCTCATGACGGCCTTTCCGGTTCATTTACACATGATAGTATGATAAAAATGATACGTTACGTTGATACTCGGTTGAGTTAGGCACCGGGTGACCGTCACGGCCCTATGGTTTGGGTCGTGACAAAAGTGGTATCAGAGCAGTTCTGTCAAAGGGAATCTACAAGCCGTGTCTAGTAGAGTTTTGTTTACGGGTGTGTTTTGCACCACACTTATAAGCAGGAGGCTACAGGGCATTTAGGACTGGCACTCTTTTTTCTTACTCTAGATCGTGTGGTAGAGCTCAGTTATAAGAATTCAAACTCCTAAATTTTATTTTATTCGTAATACAACAATACCCACATCCAGAAAGACAGTTGGTAAGGAGTCTTAGGAACTCAATTTTGCATCATGCTTATGATGAGTAAATGTGAGGTCTTTAGCAGATCATGTGTGTACAAAGATGTGTAAGCTTCTTGATAAGGAGCCCTAAGGCAAGAATATCTATCCACCTATATGGTAAAAAGAAATAAGAGAATCAGAAGGTAGATACACATTTCGGCAAGTAAAAGAAGCAAAACGAAGAAGGGCATGAGGTACCTAGTTAATGAAGATTATCAATATTTGCAATTCAGACAGAGAAATACAAGCATTATGAGTTACTTTCAACAGTAATAGAGTTATATACAATTGGCCACACTCATCTTAATTATGCCCTATGGGAGCCAGCATATATAGTTTAAGAGAATGATAGGATATCAGGATCCAGCTGGGGTTAGAGTAACCCAAAAATGGTGGATGGATTGTTATCATTAGCAAACATTTACGAAGATAGTGCAAATGTGGTAATAGATCTCCTTGTGATACACCCAGATGGTGAACTCTAGAATAGTACAGTCAGATATAAATACTAGAATGTTCAGAAATTTTAGAAGATAGGCAGTGGAATCCTAGAATCGATAAATATTTACCTTAGTATCACTCCAGCCCCGAGTAAAAAAAAGGAGAATGTTAGGCATTCCGAAGATCTAGTGATATGAAGCAAGGGGAGCTAAAAGTGAAAGAACGTTTTGTTGAAGTTTTCAAAATAAAGTGATAGACAAAAATATTATCTAGAGAATAAGAAGAGAGTAAATGAAGCATCATGAGTAAGATGTGATATATTGGTGATAACGGTAAATCAAAATATGACACGTTGACAGAGTCTATAGTCAAGTGAAGGAAAAGACAAGAGGATACATGCCTTGAAACAATAGAATAGCATAAGCCATAAAATCATATCCTTCTTCCGAGAAATAAGTTGGTGAATCCAACGTGATTACCAGATGGAAACGTTAGACCCCGGAGTAATAGAAATTAGTATGAGCTGGTGAACAAGATAAAATGAATATGAATTAGGGACCGAATGATTTGACAATAGCTGGCATCATGAGAATTTTAGATATCACATTCCGGTAATAATAGAATAGACAACAGAAGAATAACCTTTAAAGGTCATTCAGGAAGACGCTTCCCTAAAGCGAGCACTGTGAGCAAAGTTAAGCTTAAAGAACTAAGTGTGCCAGTTACACTAGGTGTCGCCCTAGTGCGTAAAAACTTTAGTTATCATTGGTACTAATTCACTTTCATTTACCAATTCTTATAAAAGAAATTGAAATTATAAGACAACAAGCATACAATAGTTATGATTTATTAGAAATAAGTGATCACAAGTAGCAATTAATTGTGAAAATTAAGGATGTAATAGGCATTTTAATAATTAGTATGCTAAACGTCAAGTGGCAATTAAGTCAAATAAGTCAAATAAGCATGTAGCAATTATAGCATGGATTCAAGGCATGATATTGAGCAAAGAACACGAGATAAACAATTAATATAATAATTAATTCATGATTTAAAATGATTTATGATTTTTTCAAGTAATTATGCAAACAATTAATTTGACGACGAATAGACACTTGTCACCTCGCCTATACGTCATTCACATGCATTTCACATAATAAATAATTTAAGAGTTTTATTCCCTCAAGTCAAGGTTAACCACGACACTTACCTCGCTTTGCAACCAAATTCAAGAATCCAATAAACCTTTGCCTCAGGAATTCGTGTCCAAAATCCTCAAATATAGTCATAAACAATTCAATATACTCAATGTAAATCGTAGAAATTAATTCCATATGAACTTACTAATTTTTCGGATTAAAATCCAAAATTTATCTCAAAAATCATTAGTGGTACCCACGTCTCGAATCTTGGAAAAACTTACAAAATCCGAACACCCGTTCCGAGACGAGTCCAACCATACAAAAATTATCAAATTCCGATGTCAAATGGACCTTCAAATCTTAAATTTTCGTTTTTGGAAAGTTTTATAAAAATTTCAATTTCTCCCATCTAAATCTAAAGTAAATGATGAACATAGACTTAGATTAAAGAAATATAATCACTATATGATAAAGAACACTTACCCAGTTCGAAATCGTGAAAAACTCCTTAGAAATTGCCCTAGACCGGGTTCTAATTGAGGGTTTGTGAAAAATGGAAAAAATCCCATTTTGGTTATGTTTTAAGGTCTGGGCGTCAGGCCTTCTCCGCGTTCGCGAAGGGCCTGTCGTGTTTGCGATGAGCAGCAGCCTAAGTGGCTTTCACATTCGCGAGTCCTCCTTCACGTTCGCGAAGGATTCTCCCCCCTGGCCTTCACATTCGCGATCCAATACTCACGTTCACGTAGAAGAAACAATGATTCCCCTTCCTCATATCACAAGCCTACGCGTTCGCGGGAAGCTGGTCACGCTCGCGAAGGGTAAGGCCCCTTATTACTTCGCGTTCGCGACCCAGCTATCACGTTCGTAATGAAGCAAATCCCCCTGTCCCAAATACCTCTTCGCGTTCATGATGAAGGCGTCGCGTTCGTGAAGCACATGACACCAGAAACCAGTAGAAGTCCTAAAAACTAGATTTTTCAAAGAATCAAGGTTCGTAGGCTATCCGAAACTCACCCGAGCCCTGGGGACTCCAAAACCAATATGCAAAAAAGTCCAAAAATCTCATAGGCAACTCGCTCGCGCTATCAAAACACCAAAATAATGACTAGAACTAATAATCAGACACCAAATCAAATGAAATTTTCAAGAAAATTCTAAAACTTCTATTTTCAAAATTAAACGTCTGAATCACATCAAATCAACTCAGTTTCTCACCAAATTCGACAGACATGTCATAACTGACATAACGGACCTATGAAAATTTTCAGAACTCGAATTCGACCCCGATATCAATAAAAGTCAATTTGTGGTCAAACATTGAAATCTTTAAACCTTTAGTCTTCTAGTTTTTGCCAACTGGCGATAATTCAAGCTAAGGACCTCCAAGTTAAATTTCGGGAATACGCCCAAGTCCCAAATCACAATACGGACATACCAGAACTGTTACAACCCAAATTCGCATACCATAGATCACGCCGTAAGTTAGTCGACGTAAATCCAAGAAGAGATTATCTTTGAGATAATAAGAAGTTAATCCTATTGGTCTTAAACGATACAAGGGTGTATAAGAGTGGTTAACAAGTATTTGAAGTTAAACGAATCAAGGATGTTGTAACCCGTATTTTCGGGTAACACTAGAGGTGATTAATTGCCCCAAGAGGTCTTGTTTTAATGTATTTGAATCATATAATATCCGCATCATAAGTCTTGAAGTCAAGCGAGTTATGAAACAAAAGTCGATAAAAGTTGTCGCAACTTAGGTTTATAATTTTACTTAAACTTTAGGTCAAATGTTACTGCATTTTTCTCCCAATGTGCTTGGAATTATGGGGTGATCTAACTATCAAATTGAAGATGTATGAGTCTAGTTTCCAACGCATTAAACCGTTCATCGAAACG